>NW_027468718.1:13871351-13886351 GCF_046254945.1 Alosa pseudoharengus | reverse complement strand
ATGTTGTTGGATACTTTGTGTGTAATTACGTGTGTGTGTGTGTGTGTGTGTGTTCTCCAGAGCTGAACATAGGCGGCACCAGCGTGTGAAGACCTGGACACGGAATGTGGACATCTTCAGCAAAGACTTCCTGTTTGTACCTGTCAATCAAGAGTGAGTCTCTAAAAGATTGACCATGTCAGAACTGTGTGTGTGTGTTTGTGTTTGCTTCCAGGGCCTTCATTAAGTATGTGTGTGTTTGTAGGTCTCACTGGTACCTGGTGGTGGTGTGCTACCCTGGTCTGGAGGAGCCCCGCTACGAGCCCTTCGATGGCCCAGCAGTGGTGAAGGAGAGTGGGGAGCAGAGCTCAGGCGAGCCCCAGGCTCAGGCCCAGCTCCAGGCCCAGGAGGCCACAACAGACACTCCTGCCTCCAGTGAAGCCGACAAAGAAACAAGTACAGTGAAATGACTGTGTGTGTGTGTGTGTGTGTGTGTGTGTGTGTGTGTGTGTGTGTGTGTGTTAGCATGTGTACCTGCATGTGTACAGGTGGTTAGCATGTTAGCATGTGTGGTTGTAAAACTGGTTAGTTCAAGGAATACAATGTAGATTTGTTTCCAATCTCTCTCTCTCTCTCTCTCTCTCTCTCTCTCTCTCTCCCCTTCCCTCCCTCTCTCTCTCACTCTCTCTCTCCCCTTCCCTCCCTGTTTCAACAGATTCCACAGAGGAGTCCTCTCCTCCTACTCCTCCAGTAAGATTTATTCTCTCTGTTTAACCCCCCCCCCCCCCCCACACACACACACAAATTGCTCTACCTGGTACACACTCCTGCCCCTCCTGTAGTGAGACATTTTCCAAAGCTTTATGCTGAAGACTGTGTTTGTGAGCAGCAGTATGTTTTATTGCTTATATGAATATGTCTGTGTTTGTGAGCAGCAGTAGTATGTTTTATTGGTTATATCAGGGGTCTCAAACTCAAATGAGCTGGGGGCCACTTCTGCCAACGTCATCTGATAGGGGGGCCACATCAGTGTTAAAGAATAATAAAAAAAAAGAACGGCTATTTCTAAAAAAAATTAAAATACTACGCAAAACTGCAAACAGAAAGTGCAAGTCTTTTTACGGACACTATCATCACGATTACCACTGCCACCGCAGCTATGTTGGGCAGAGGGTCGAAATAAGCATGGTATGCTTAGCGGACACCGACCACCCTGCCCTACACGCAAAAACGCACCTCCATATTTATCTATCTGTCTGTCTGTCTGTCTGTCTGTCTGTCTGTCTGTCTGTCTGTCTGTCTGTCTGTCTGTCTGTCTGTCTGTCTGTCTGTCTGTCTGTCTGTCTGTCGCGTGTAATACAAGTCTTTCCTGAAAACTTTGTGCAGCGAATTTGGGCTTGAATCAAAGCTCTGGATATCTAGCAACTAGTGGAGGAGAGTACAAATGAGATTTGTCACCGTACTTGGATCTATCGTCTATTTTAACCAGTGTTGTTTGTCGCAATTAAAAATACCCTCAAGGGTCGAATTACATTATTATTTTGACATTAGGTAACGGGCCGGAATTGGGCCGGGCGGGGGCTGGGAGTTTGAGACCCCTGGGTTATATGAATATGTCTGTTCACGCGTTTAACACTCTCTCCCCCGGTTGGTCCTCTCACCAGGACTGCACTGAGAAAACCTGTAAAACACCAACCGTTTGTAAAAGGTGAGCTTGTGTGTGTGTGTGTGTGTGTCTGTGCGATTACAAAAGAATCCTCACTTTTCTAGGTTGTGTAACGTTTCATGCTGAATATGTGTGTGATTGCAGGCCCTGTATCCTTATCATGGACTCTCTGAAACTGTCAATCCACAAGCGTGTCGTCAAACTTTTACGAGAGTGAGTTTGTCCTTTTAGTGGGGAGTGTGTGTGGTGTGCATATGTATATGCAGTGCTTCTGTGAGAAAGCCACTCAAGAATCAGGAAATGGAGAAATGATTGCACACGAAACTACGAAACACGTCTTTGTGTGTTGCTAACATGAAATGCTTAGACATCAGGTCAGATGCTACAGGTCAGATGCTTGATATGCTTGTACAAATGACACTGGCATCATGTGTTTCCACATTATACTCATTACAGTGCGTGTGTGCGTGTGTGTGTGCGTGTGTGCGTGCGTGTGCGTGTGCGTGTGCGTGTGCGTGTGCGTGTGCGTGTGTGTGTGCGCGTGTGTGTGTGCGCGTGTGTGTGTGCGCGTGTGTGTGTGCGCGTGTGTGTGTGCGCGTGCGTGTGTGTGTGTGCGTGTGTGTGTGTGTAGATACCTACAGGTGGAGTGGGAGGTGCGGAGAGGAGCAAGTCGGGACTTCAGCCCGGAGGTGATGATGGGCTCCAGCTGTAAAGTCCCCCTACAGGACAATAGCAGCGACTGCGGCCTCTACCTACTCCACTACGCAGAGACCTTCTTACAGGTACACACACACACACTCACACACACACAAGCTTCATGGCTGACATGAAAGGGAGGACCTTGTTGTTGTTATTGTTGTTATTGTTATTATTATTATTATTATTATTATTATCGCCACACTCATCAGTGTCCAACTGCTGCCTTTAGGACCCTGTTGTGCACTTCGACCTCCCGCTGCGGTTAGAGCGCTGGTTTCCACGGCAGCAGGTGCGGCGGAAACGAGACGAGATCCGGAACCTGGTCCTGCGCTTGTGTCGCTTCCAATCAGGCATGATGGGAAATGTAGTCCCGCGGGGAACTCCAGCGCCCCACTAGGAGTCCGCAGAAACGCCATACCCCACCTCACTTACCCACCCACTAAGAGCGGCAGTGACCTCTGTGCCGGACCCAGCCCACACCCCAGCCGGAGCTCAGCCGCAGCTCCCTGCTACCTGTGCCAGTATTTCTGACAAGTGTTTGTTATGCCACTGGCACTCGGACAGACCAAGCCCGGATTTGAGCCACACCAAGCCCACATATGGACAGTGTTGACCTCTGGACTGGTCCGCCCACTAGATCATATGGACAGTGTTGACCTCTGGACTGGTCCGCCCACTAGATCATATGGACAGTGTTGACCTCTGGACTGGTCCGTACACTAGATCATATGGACAGTGTTGACCTCTGGACTGGTCCGTACACTAGATGGGTCCAGGCCATGTGGATTTTAGCCATGTGTGTTTTTTTTATTCCTAGAAGAGATTTTATGAAGCCATTTTACTCTGTACATGATGAAGTCAAGAAGCTTTTAAATGTCTTTAAGCTGTAATAAATTTTTTAGATGAAAATGTACATGTTGTCACGACTATGTGTGCGTGCGTGCGTCTGTGTGTGTGCGTGTGTCTGTGTGAGGGGGTGATCTGGGAGTAGCACTGGACTGTTTGTTTTTTGTGTTGTGAGGAAGTGTGTGTGTGTGTTGTTCGTATTATAATGTTTATGTTGGCAGGACACATGTAATTTGTTTACGTGGGTGTTTCTGTTACTGTTTGTGCTGGTGTGTGTGTGTGTGTGTGTGTGTGTAAAAAAAACAGACTAGTCCAAGTGTGGTAGGGTCTGGAAATAGGATATTGCCCAGGTCCCTGTGTGTCTGTCTGTCACGTCTGTCTGTGTGTGTGTGTAGATTATCTATTTTTTTCTGATGACAGAGTATAGTATGTAACTAGGTTTTATATATAAAGGTCATTACTGTTGATTTGGGCTGTTTGTTGGAGTGTGTTTGTGGGTGTCTACTACCTTGAGGTGAAATGTGATTGGTGGAGGGTTGTGGGCGACATCTAAACCTGAACATCTGATTGGAACAGAGAGGGGTCACGGGCTAGTCGGCTTCGCTATGCGTACATGTCAGGCAGGGTTTAGGCTTAGAGGAGCAAAGTGTGTGTGTGTGTGTGTAAATGTGTGTGTTTGGAAGTTAAGTCTGATCAGAGGTTTAGACAGATTAGGCAGATTAACTAACTACTCTTAGGACCACCGGAAAACTGCCCAACAAACCCTCCAACTCACTCAGGCGGATAAGGAGCCCAGGACTGTGTGTGTGTGTGTGTGAGTGAGAGTGAGAGTGAGTGAGTGAGAATCTGAATATCTCACCCAGCAGAAGGCAGATCTCTTCCCTCAGACCTCTGCTAGTCCCGATCGCTCTGAAACCCATTATTTTTAATGGAGAGCCCCTGCTATCTGAAACCCATTCTTTTCAATGGAGAGCCCCTGCTATCTGAAACCCCAAGTGAAGCGCAGACTGTTTTAAATGGGAACCTAGAGGCAAGAGAAGCGCAGACCGTTTGAACCAAGCACAGAGAGAGCAGGTGAAGAACTTCTACTGTGTCGTGGACAATGGGGGACAAATAGCATTCCACTGACATCTCACAGAGTGTGGTATATGGCAGGAGGTTTAAGCAGAGTTTCATGAGGTCGCTGCTAGTGGACCCAGTCCATAATGTAGCTCCACTCTGGGGTCACTGTTTCTAACTCAGCGGTGGTCCTCAGGTTGGTCTTTTGTCAAAATGGTGGTTCCTGGATCACTATCAGTTGGACCCCTGGTCCTGAAATGCATTGACTGTGAATACAAGTTGTTATTTTCATCTCTAAATGTATTAATGTAATTATGTCTACATGTAAATGTGTTTGGGTGTGTGTGTGTTCATTCATCAGCATGCCCATGTCGGTTGTGTTTGCACTGGTATCCATGAGCTCATTAAGCTTTATATGATTTGCACTGCCCAGTAGTGACCAGCTATACTTTAGCTGAAAGACAAAAAAGTATCCTTTTTAAAAGTCAGACAGCGATCCTGTGGCTTCTGTGGAGGAGGTTGGACAAAATCCTGGTGACAGGTGTAGAAAACTGAACTGCATGCGACTTTTGGAGGAGGAGAACATCTGGACCTGAAACTATCATTACTTTCACTTTGTTCTCTCCCAAGGTGGGAGTTCTGTGTGCTGTCTGCAGTAGGGCGGTCAGTATGGGCTTATGAGTAGACTGTGCGTGTGCGTCACTATGGGTGCGGGGCTTATGAATAGCCTGCCTTATATAATATTAAATGTTTAAACTTCATTCATGCAAAAAAAGCAAACTAAAACAAGCTAGGAAACTAAACAGGAAGGTATTCTCAACAAGACTGCTTTGATACACACTAGCCAGCACTGCAGCCGTTGCCATTACTACCAAATGAAAGATAAGAAAACACACACACCAGGAAGCCGAGAGGCCGAGTCTATTAGCCGTGTTAGCCTCTCGGCCTTTCACATTTACCTGCACATACTTCACACCTGTAGTCACGCACAGAGCTCCCCCACCTGTGTGTCTGTGTGTGTGTGTGTGTGTGTGTCGATATAAAGGTGACTAGTTCTACATAGACCTACACAGGTCTGCAGAAAGAGCTTACCTGACCCCATAGAGCTTACCTGAAGACTCCTGACCACACCTGTTCACCTCGATATAAAGGTGACTAGTTCACACATGCACACACACAAACACAGACACACACACACAAGCACATACACACACGCACGCACGACCACACACAGGCACACACACACACACACACACACGTTTGTGTGTGTGTGTGTGTGTGTGTGTGTGTGTGCGCGCGCGTGTTTGTGCGTGCGTGTGTTTGTGCGTGCGTGCCTGTGTGCGTGCGTGCCTGTGTGCGTGCGTGCGTGTGTGTATGTGCTTGTGTGTGTGTGTCTGTGTTTGTGTGTTCAGGTCTTCAGGTAAGCTCTTTCTGCAGACCTGTGTAGGTGCTTTGCCAGGTGTGTTTGTACAATCAGAAAATGCTGAGATCTGTGTTCATTTGCCAACAATATAATTTAAGTCATAATGTTATATTAATGTAAGTATATGAGGGAATACAAGTGTCTTTATTTAACTTATTAGCGATGCTTAGAGAGAGAGAAAGAGACAGACAGAGAGAGAGAGAGAAAGAAGGAGGAAGGGGAGGACAGCATGAGAGGGGTCCAACTGGCTACAGGTGCCCATGGGGACCCAGGTTCGAGTCGGACCCATAGAGGGTCATTTCCCGACCCCACCTGACCCCACCCCGCTCTCTCCCACTTGCTCTCTCCCACTGGAAGATTGACATGAGAGTATGTGAACAGGTTCAGAGGGAGAGAGAGAAGGTGAAGGAGAGGTGGGAGAAAGTGAACGGTGTGGATGTGACCTCAGGTCATCTAAGAGGATTTCCCTTCTTATGCACACACACACACACACACACACACACAGACCCACCCACCTTCACAGACCAATACAGTAACACACACACACACATACGCTCTGACCAATGCAGTAACACACCCCACACACATACACCACACACACCAGAAACACAACCCCACACACACTACAACTGAAAAACACATGCTTATAGGCACAAACCCCTCTAAATATAGTCAGATGTACGTACACACCAACCCACACACACCATAGTGTGTGTATGCACAAACCCACACACAAAGACCACCAACATTACACACACACACACACACACACACACACACACACACACAGGCACTCTAACCCATCAAAACAGATCTCCACAGTGACACACATGGATATGTCTGAACTCCCTCACAGACCACCAGAGTAGCCACCCCAGAGTGATGTTCAGTAACACACTCTAATGTGCATACCTACACACACGTGCCAGGCCCTTTCCTGTTACACGGTTACCATGGAGATGACACTAAGACCACCTGGCAGCTGACTGGCTGGGTGTGTGGATGGATGTGTGATGGAAGGAGTTTCCAGCCTCACAGGCACCAGACTAGGGATGGATATTCAGTATTTATGTCAAAATAAGAGTCCATATTTATCACCAGACTAGAGATGGATATTCAGCATTTATGTCAAAATAAGAGACCATAATTATCACCAGACTAGGAATGGATATTCATAGTATTTATGTCAAAATAAGAGTCCATATTTATCACCAGACTAGGAATGGATATTTAGTATTTATATCAAAATAAGAGTCCATATTTATCACCAGACTGAGGTGGATGTTTGAAAAGGGTCATTCACACCAAAAACGATAACTATAAACATAACAATAAAAGCGTTCACACTGAACAACGATAAACAAAGTCTCTCCTTGTGTTAATGAATGTGACGGTTAAAATTTGATGAGTTCTGATTAGCTATTAGCTTTTTATCGTTCTCAAAATCGCTCTGATAGTGATCCCCAACGATATCGTTCTTCATGTCGTTGTCGTTATAGTTTATGTGTGAACGTTCATATTAACGAGAACGATATTTGTTTATAGTTATCGTTATCATTCTTGGTGCGAATGACCCTTAAGAGGCAGATGTTTGTAAGCGGTGGATGTGTGTAAGACATGGCGGTTTGTAAGAGGTGGATGTGTGTAAGAGGTGGATATTTGTAAGAGGTGGATGTGTGTAAGAGGCGGATGTTTGTAAGAGGTGGATGTATGTAAGAGGTGGATGTTTGTAAGACATGGCTGTTTATAAGAGGTGGATGTGGGTAAGAGATGGATGTTTATAAGATATGGATGTATGTAAGAGGTGGATATGGGTAAGAGGTGGATGTTTATAAGAGGTGGATGTTTGTAAGACACGGCTGTTTATAAGAGGTGGATGTGGTTAAGAGATGGATGTTTATAAGATGTGGATGTATGTAAGAGGTGGATGTGTGTAAGACATGGCTGTTTATAAGATGTGGATGTGGGTAAGAGATGGATATTTATAAGAGGTGGATGTGTGTAAGAGGTGGATGTGGGTAAGAGATGGATGTGGGTAAGAGGTGGATGTGTGCAAGAGGTGGATGTGTGTAAGAGGTGGATGTATGTAAAAGGTGGATGTTTGTAAGACATGGCTGTTTGTAAGAGGTGGATGTGTGTAAGAGGTGGATGTGGGTAAGAGATGGATGTGGGTAAGAGGTGGATGTGTGTGAGAGGTGGATGTATGTAAGAGGTGGATGTTTGTAAGACATGGCTGTTTGTAAGTGGATATATGTAAGAGGTGGATGTGTGTAAGAGGTGGATATTTGTAAGAGGTGGATGTGTGTAAGAGGTGGATGTATGTAAGAGGTGGATATTTATAAGAGGTGGATGTATGTAAGAGGTGGATGTGTGTAAGAGGTGGATGTTTGTAAGAGGTGGATGTGTGCAAGAGGTGGATATTTATAAGAGGTGGATGTGTGTAAGACATGGCTGTTTATAAGAGGTGGATGCTTGTAAGAGGTGGATGTATGTAAGAGGTGGATGTGTGTAAGAGGTGGATGTGTGTTAGAGGTGGGTCATTCCACGTCAGTTCAACCAGGGCCCACGCACTTAGGTCTCAAAAAATTCTGAAAAAGTTACCAGGTGTACCTATGTTACCCAGGAGACACACTGTAAAATTACTCTTATGTAAGATCAATACTTTCCAAGATACAGCCAGTTTTACAGGGGGAGGGGGGTGTCGATTTTGTTCGGCCTCTTTTTTTTGTCAAAGTTCACAAGCCCACAGTGCAAGAACTAAACCATGTAGGAGGCTCAAATTTTGCATGCATAAATAGGAATAGTATGTAGCAAAATCGTCACATTTGGTCTGGATAATCCTGCATGGTCATAGCTGAGTTTTTGGCTGGGCTCTGTTTAAGCCTTCAGAAGACATATTTGTACTCAACATAGGCTCTTGATTTATTTTCCTTACTGAGATAAGTAGAAACACTCTCACAAAAAACAATGAACAGAAAATAAATTCCTTCAGGGTCTGAACAGCAGACCTTACAAGTCTAAAAAATCATTTTGGTTCTCATTTTCAGAGCACCCAAACACCTTGTGGGAATATACAAAGATTTTTTAAATATTTTTTTCTTTATTCTCCATGATCTTTTCTTTTTAAAAACACCAATTTGACTTGTCTTATGCAAATCTTTCTTTTTCACTTTCCACCCTGAACATGGGCAAAATGCACCATTGACATCAATATGTTTTGTATAGAGCTACCACAGGTTACTCTATACAACCACAGGTGGCAGTGTGGTGACTCTATATAAAACATATTGATGTCAATGGGGCATTTTGCCCATGTTCAGGGTGGAAAATAAAAAAGAAAGATTCGCATAAGACAAGTCAAATTGGTGTTTTCAAAAAGAAGGGATCATGGAAAATAAAGAAAAACATATTTATATGTAAGGTGTTTGGGTGCTCTGAAAATGATAACCAAAATGATTTTTCAGACTTGTGAGGTCTGCTGTTCAGACCCTGAAGGGATTTATTTTCTGTTCATTGCTTTTTGTGAGAGTGTTTCTACTTATCTCAGTAAGGAAAATAAATCAAGAGCCTATGTTGAGTACAAGTATGTCTTCTGAAGGCTTAAACAGAGCCCAGCCAAAAACTCCAATAACATTTGTATCAACTTTGAGGGACAGCTATGACCATGCAGGATCATCCAGGCCAAATGTGACTATTTTGCTACATACTATTCCTATTTATGTACCAGCATGCAAAATTTGAGCCTCCTACATGGTTTAGTTCTTGCGCTGTGGGCTTGTGAACTTTGACAAAAAAAAGAGGCCGAACAAAATCGACACCCCCCTCCCCCTGTGAAACTGGCTGTATCTTGGAAAGTATTGATCTTACATAAGAGTAATTTTACAGTGTGTCTCCTGGGTAACATAGGTACACCTGGTAATTTTTTCAGAATGTTTTGAGACCTAAGTGCGTGGGCCCTGGTTGAATTGACGTGGAATGACCCAGGTGGATGTTTGTACGACATGGCTGTTTATAAGAGGTGGATGTGTGTAAGCGGTGGATGTGTGTAAGAGGTGGATGTATATAGGAGATGGATGTGTGCCACTACCAGGGTGTGTCTGTTTGGGTGTCTGCCCTTCCAGTCCAAATGACACTGGCTTACTCTCTCTCTTTCTCTCTCTCTCTTTCTTTTTCTGTGTCTCTTCATTTCTCACACTCACACAGCCACAATAAATATGATGGATTGAATTAAAACATATTTTCTAAAATTGTGTGTGTGGTATTGATATGTTTGAGTAACCCTGGTTAGTCAGCCTGTTAAACAGTAGTGAATTGGCATGACATCAGAGCAGGTAGAAGGACTGCAAAAAACACTTCTAAAATGTATCTGCAACTAGATAAACGACAAACATCCATATTAGAATTAGTTTTAATATTTTAAACATTTTTTTGAAATTTATTTCTTAATATTTTCTTTTGAAAATAAGTCTATCGCGTGAGCTGATAGTCCTATGCGAGACGTTAGAACCAGAGCCCACTTCTTCCTTGAACGATACAGAAGACAGTCGAGGTGGTGAAAGTTACATTTACCTCGACCACCATTATTTAACTTTGAATAACTTTGAAGCGAACAGCCCAGGATCATCTATGAACTTAACATCTTTACGAAAATAACTACTTTAAACAACACGAGAAACTTTAATTGCATCTATTTGTACTTTGACCTCTGTCCGAGCAACCCGGCGACCTGTCTTCGCCCATATACGACGCTTGATCCCGCATTGGTCAGGTTTTTTATCTTTTGCATGGATTTTAATGAGTTTAAAGGCGAGCCTCCCATGAACATGTGAAGAATTGCATGTGAAGAAAGAAGACTCTTTGAACATAGATCTGTAGAATAAGTAACCTTTGAACTTTGAACTGTAGAATAAGACATCTTTGAACTTTGAACTGTAGAATAAGAGTAGAGATCTTTGAACTTTGAACTGTAGAATTAGAACCTTTGAACTGTAGATTTACTCTTTAATCGGTACATTTGGAATTTAGATATCTTTTTACCATTTTGTTTATTATTTTGTTATCCGGGTAATACTTCTTTTATTTTTGCTTTAATTATTTATTTTCATAGTTTAATTACATATCTTTTTATATTAAAAAGAAGTGGGTTACTGCCCTTCCAAGGATAAACTACTGTGTTGAGTGTTCTATGTGGTAATATTGTTTGGTACACCTGGCTCTGTAGGCGTTCCTAGAAATTCTGATCCTGCTGGTCCCAGTGAGTATTTATAATTATTCTTTAACCTTACATACCCTTCCTCTATTTGTCAGCCTTTTGTGCAAAGGAGGGCTACATTTGCATAACAAAAACTTCATAGTGATGTTGGAAGTACAGTAGGTGTATAACTGTCCGCAATTCAGCAAGAACCATTTGTGTTTGTGTTTTGTGTGTGCGTGTGTGTGTGTGTGTGCCTTGAGGGTTCCGTTGACATCACAGGGGCTAAAACCCTTCTGTTCGCTTCAATGTTTGCAAACTGCTGCCTTTATAAATATATAAAGTTGGCTGGCTTGCTCTCTCCCCCAATGATGTGCACACACACACACATACATGTCTTTCTCTGTCTGTCTTAACTTTGACTCTCATTTCTGTGTGATATTAAACTCTTCTCTTTAAGATACCTCCTCCCTTCTCTCTCTCTCTTTCTCTCTGTTCACGTTTTCTCTTAAGCAGTCCTCAGTTAGTCTCTCTCTCTCTGTCTCTCTCTTTCTCTCTGTTCACGTTTTCTCTTAAGCAGTCCTCAGTTAGTCTCTCTCTCTCTCTCTCTCTCTGCTAACTCTTTCTTTGCTTACTTCTTCCCTGCGGGATTACCCAACAAGATTAAGGAGCAAAGCAGGGATCCAATCCTTCTTCCATCTGCCCGTCCTGCCTGACTCGCATCGCATCGCCACAGCAACCAGTACCTGTGCTCTCCAACACCCTTCCCAAACTCGGATCCGTAACTCAAACCATGGATATTGGATGTTTATGACTTTCCAACCGGACAGGAGTGACCGCTGGACAACGTGTGTGTGCTTGTGAGTGAGTGTCGGGGCGTGTGTATGATGAGTGTTTGTGTGAGTGTGTGTCGAGTGAACGGCAGGCACAGAGGAGTGTGTGGCGCTCAGAGACTTGGGGACTAAGAGTCAAGGATTTACAATGCAGAACCGCCACTGGAGCTACTTCTCCTGCTTTGGATACGGCCTAGCCCTCCTCTGCACTGTGGGATATCTACACACGAGCACAGGTAATTGTGTGTGTGTGTGTGTGTGTTTTCATATATCTGAGATGAGGTCTTATGAGTGAATGTGAGTGATAATTATCCCTAACAGTGGGTACTTTTTTTGTGTGTGCGTGTGTGTGTTTACATATTTATGGGTTAATGTTTTTGTGCGTACATTTTTGTGTGAGTGCATGTGTGTGTTTACATTTTTATGGATGTTTATGTTTTTGCGTGCGTGCGTGCGAGAGAGAGACTGAAGCCGACTTCCGATCTCTGCTGTACATGAACTGTGTGTGTGTGTGTGTGTGTGTGTGTGTGTGTTTGTGTGTGTGTGTGTGTGTGTGTGTGTGTGCAGATGCTGCAGCAGCTGAGCGTGTGTTCCCCGGAGGGGCCCTGGTGGAGTTTGGGCCGGGGGCGGCAGCCGCCGGTGACCCGGCTGGACTGTTCGATCAGGGGAGCTGGACAGGAGGGGAGGGGGAGGGGGGCCGACGCAGGAGGAGGAACGTACTGCTGCCCAGCGGAGTCCGAATCTGCTCCCAGGAGTCCCTGCAGCAGGCCCTCCAATACCACTTACAGTACTACCACCTCAGAGGTAAGAACACATACACACACACACACAAACACACACTCACGCACACACACACACACACACACACACACACACACAAACACACTCAAAGAATAATGCAGTGCTCGACATACCGCATTTGAAAACAGATTCTGGAGTATTTGTGGGGTGATGCAGCTTATTCTGTTAGCTGTATAGTAGCCTAATGACCACACTGATGGATTTTCAGCGTTCTTGCAGTGAAAGGTGTGTGTGTGTGTGTGTGTGTGTGTTGAGGGCTTACTGTAAATGGCTGGATTAGCTGGTTGATGAGTGAACTTAAACACTCCACAGCAAGGGGTGGCCTCATAGAGGACACATGAAGAGCAGGACCAAATACACCACCTCACAGACAGGCCCACTGCACAACCTTTGTGACTCTATCCCTTTGACTGTAGTGACGTCACAAATACTGAACAACCATTTTGCCTTGAACCATTTGAGGAATAACATTGCAAATCTGTGATTAGCATGTTGCTGGAGCACCCATTTGACAATGTAATAATGTATTACTCAAGCAACCATCTTAAATGCCAATGTAAATTCTAGATCTACACTCTATGACATCACAATTACTAAAACAAGGTCTATGACATCACAATTGAAATGGAACAGCTATGCTATAATAGCAATTGAAAATCATCACAAATTACTCTTTTTTTAGGGGACAGCCGTGGCCTACTGGTTAGCGCTTCAGACTTTTAGCCGGAGGGTTACCGGTTCGAACCCCGACCAGTAGGCACGGCTGAAGTGCAAGGCACATAACCCCTCACTGCTCCCCGAGCGCCGCTGTTGTTGCAGGCAGCTCGCTGCGCCGGGATTAGTGTGTGCTTCACCTCACTGTGTGTTCACTGTGTGCTGTGTGTGTTTCACGGATTGGGATAAATGCAGAGACCAAATTTCCTTCACGGGGTCAAAAGAGTATATATACTTATACTTATACTTATACTTACTTTTGTGGGAAAGGGGGCTCAAGGAGGCCTTATACTATAGGGACATCTGTCTATTAGGCTACTGTGTGGACAAACTCTACTCTGACTGCTGTTATGGGATTGTAATAAGAAGGCTTTTGTCTTTGTGTTGTAAAGTTGAGTTTTAAAAGATGCTGCAGTTTGTCAGTGAGGAAATAGATGTCTGTTTGTGTGAGTCTCTGTGCTCTGTTGACTGGGGGAGGAGGATGACTGCTCAGTGGTCCAGGCCCAGCAGTGGGCCCACTAGTGTGGAGTGCCCAGGGATGGCATTTCGGAGGTCAGTGATGTGAGTAAGAGGAGTGGACCTGCTCTGCAGTTTGGAAGGAAGGCTGAAGGACTCCTGCATGACGATTGCTGAGCCTGAAGCCCTGCTGGAGCCAGTAGTGTTTGTCTTTCTGTGTGTCTGTCTGTTTTGCTGTGTTGCCCAGGGGGAGGCTGAGTGACTGGCCGGCCTCAGGGACTTCAGCAGAGGTATTCAGCCTTGAGTCTCGGGTCTCTGCAGGTGGATGTGGATGGTGGACAGTGAGCATGAGGAGGCCTTAGGTCTCAGTGCTCTGCTTGGAGGAGGCTCTTTGCACGGTCCGGCCCTGGAGCTGCGGCAGACCCAGCCTGGAGCACCTGAGCCGGTCAAGGTGTCACTCCCACTAAAGAGATGGAGAGGACTTCCCACCCCTGACACCTGCTGTCAAACCAACCTGTGTCAGCTTTACTCTGTGTGTGTGTGTGCGTGTGTGTGTGTGAGGTTGCTACCTACCGTAACTCAGGGCCAGCTTAGAGCTCTGAGCCTATCGGAGGAGTCACAGGCCAAAGGGGGATCAAACGTCTCACGTGTCATCCCCTAATCAGCCAATCAGTGAGCGGGGGGGGGGGGGGGTCCAGCGGTGTGCTGACCAGTAGGTCGGCAGGATCAGTGGCGGCTTTGGTCAGCCGCTGGCTTAGCTGTGCTGAGCCAGTGAAATACTGACTGGCTGCTGCTGGACAGTGCCAGGTGGGCCACAGGCACCGCTCACTGACCGAGGGCACTCAGCACACCTGACCAGGGGGTGGGGGGGGGCACACCTGCTCACTCACACATGATCCGATGTTGGCAGAGAAACCTGACTCATCATTAGTAATGGTGTGTGTGTGTGTGTGTGCGTGTGTGTGTACACTTGTCGTTGCTTGTCCATGTCAGTGCATATGTGAGGTTATTTTTTCTGTTTGAATGAGCTTCGAGTCGCATTTCGTCATCAGGGCTAAATAAACACAAGAGTGGTGGTCCTGCTGTCTCTCAGACTTGACTCTTCACCGCACTTCGGACCTGTAACCGGAGGGTTGCCGGTTCAAACCCCGACCAATAGGCACGGCTGAAGTGCCCTTGAGCAAGCACCTAAACCCTCACTGCTCCCCGAGCGCCGCTGTTGATGCAGGCAGCTCACTGCGCCGGGATTAGTGTGTGCTTCACCTCACTGTGTGTTCACTGTGTGCTGTGTGTGTTTCACTAATTCACGGATTGGGATAAATGCAGACACCAA
>NW_027468718.1:13863851-13868851 GCF_046254945.1 Alosa pseudoharengus | reverse complement strand
CTGTATCAATACAACTTTGAAGTTTGTGTTATGTCATTGGCATGTAATGAATTGAATTGGATTGAATTGCGAGCCAGTCTAAGACTCTTGTGTGTGTGTGCTGTCTGCTTCCTCAGTCAGGGCACACTACCGCCTGAGTGCAGGTATGACCTCTGACCTATGACCAGGGCTAGCAGCTAGCTATTAGCGCTTGTCTGTTTGTCTATCTATGTCAGAGTTTGAGTCACTGTTTGTCTTTGAATGTCTCAGTCTATGTCCCGGTGTGTGTGTGTGTGTGTGTGTGTGTTTGCATCCATATTTGAGTATGTTTAGTTGGTTATGTCCGTCTCTGTTTGTTTGTGTGTGTGTGTGTGTGTGTGTTTGTGTGTGTGTGTGTGTGTGTGTGTGTGTGTGTGTGTGTTAATGTTGTAGAGAGTTTGTTTATGTTTTTATGATTAGTGTAGATAATTGAGGCCCCATGTGACCATGTGACTATAATTCTCAAATGTGATCCCTCAGAGCACAGACAGAAGCACCGCCCCCTCAGGAGAGTAAACCAGTCCAAACAGGTTTGTGTGTGTGTGTGTGTGTGTGTGTGTGTGTGTGTGTGTGTGTTCAGTGAGCTTCATTATGTAAACTCACACAATTTAACCCATTAGTCTCAGCATCTAAGGTGTGGCCTGTTTCCTTGGTTACAGAGGATGAGGCTGCTGTGTCAGAGCACGGTGAGGAAGAGCTGCCCCTGGAAGAAGTGGAGGCTGCCATGGTTACCGATTTAACACCAGTTGATGTGCCGGAGGTCAGTGATTGGTTGTTTCAGGCTGTGTCAGTGACTGGATATTTGAGTTATCTTTGGGCTGCTGGGGCTTAATCAGTGATTGGTTCTTTCAGACTGGTTATGGTCAGTGATTAGATATATGAGTTGTTTTGGGGTGGGATCTCACCCATAGAGGTGTTGGGGCGTGGTGGAGTAGGTGTAGTGTTGCACCACGTGACAGTCAGGTTCCATCCCCAAACCCACAGTTGTAGTGTTGCACTACGGGACAGTCAGGTTCCATCCCCAAACCCACAGTTGTGCGTCTGAAGCATTTTGGATAAAACCATCAGCTAAGTAATTTTAATTTCACTTTACTATATTTAGATGATTTCAGGCAGCTGGACGTACACTTTGCATCCCTGAGGCCATTTTATCTGATCAGTCTTGCTTTCAGTTTGAATAGACAGGGTTCTTTATATCACTATGTGCTATAGTGAACCTACTGCTACAGCAAAGCAATCCAGGAACTCCACACATAACAAGGACAGATGGACTGTTTTAAAAGGGAGGCTGACTTAATAACAAGTTTCAACTATTGTTGTTCTTCATCATGGTTAAAAAAATTCTCTGTTTATCTAGTAATAATTCTTGCTGAGGTGACAGTTGCAGTAGGCCAAATGGGTTTTAAACACGTCCGACTTTAACGGTTCACTGTCATCAAGTGGATGTAGGCTAATGGTCAGTACATGACTAAATGTGTGATTCATGGTTGTCCTGTATGTTTGTATGCTTCATGTGTGATTCGTGGTTGTCCTGTATGTTTTGAATGCTTCATGTATGATTCATGGTTGTATGCTGCCATCGTCAACGTTATGACTCATCATTAATCTGGCATCAAACATGGGCAACATTTTAGTTAATGATCAGCTGTTGTCCAGATATGCCCGACTCTACCGCTAATGGTTAATCTGGTGTGCAAACATGACCATCTGAATGGGTCATCATGGGTCATTCGGTATACTGACATGACCAACTTCTTCATTCATGACTCATGATTAATCTGGTATGCTAACTAGCATGGTTATAGTCTGGTATTCTAACTATTATGTGTGTGTGTGTGTGTGTGTGTGTGTGTGTGTGTGTGTGTGTGTGTGTGTGTGTGTGTGTGTGTGTGATATGGTTCTTTGCGTGTGGGGGTATTGGTCCAGATTGACAATGAGATTGAGGTGGAGGCAGTTGTCTTGCCAACACGGGCCGTGATGGAGCAGCAGGTGGAACTGAGCGCGCTCCTACACGGAGAACCCTGGAGTGAAGACCTCAACGAGCCCACCTCCCTCACACACCACACACTCTCACAGGAGTTCACTCACAAGGTAATGCACACACACGCACACACACAAACAAAGACACACACTCACACTCTCACAGTTCACTCAGAAGGTTACACACACACACGCACACATGCACGCACACACACACGCATGCACGCACACACACACATGCACACAAACACACACACAGACACACACACACACACGCACACAGACAGTTCTCTAATGTACCTTTTCTCTTCAGGTCTCTGCTGCACTTGAGAAGCTGCAAGAGTTTAAGAGTGTGTCTGTGGTAGAGTTCAGGTACGTTGTGTGTGTGTGTGTGTGTCTGTCTGTCTGTCTGTGTGAATGTGCGTGTGTGTGTGCGTGTGTATGTGTGTGTGTGTGTGTGTGTGTGTGTATGTGTCTGTCTGTGTGAATGTGCGTGTGTGTGTGTGCGTGTGTATATGTGTGTGTGTGAGTGAGTGAGTGTGTGTGTGTGTTTGTGCATGTATTTAATCTGTGTCAATTATGACTCATCTGTTTGTTTTTTATCAGGCCTCAGACGGAAGCTTCTGGGTGAGTCACAGCCTCTTAATTCACACACACACACACACACACACACACACACACACACACACACACACACACACACACACACACACACACAGTGTTTAGTTGATAAGCATTTAATTGCTGAGCTGTGGTGGCCTCGTTATCTCATAAGACTTCCTGCTGTGTTCATCTGTCACTTAACACACACGTGCCACCCCCCCCTCTCTCTGTCTGTCTTTCTCTCTGTTCACTCTATTGGCTTCCTCCACTCTGTCTTCTTCTGTCTTTACATATTTTCCATCTCCTTCAAACACACACACACAAAAATACACACACACACACACACACACACACACACAAAATACACAGGCCCATATATGTCATTCTCTCCTTCCTTCTCTCTCTCTCTCTCTCTCTCTCCCCCCATCTCTGTCAGTCTTAATATTGTTACCGTGGCTACTGTAAGTGGGATAAGTGTCATGGTGCCCAGCTGGATGCTGGGATAAGATTATCCTGCAAGCTTTATCGCCTTGGTGATCATGACCCTTCCTCCCATCACACTAATACCGAGTCCCTATAGGACCTAAATAAAAGTTATTGCAACCTACACTGCGAGTGTGTGTGTGTGTGTGTGTGTGTGTGTGTGTGTGTGTGTGTGTGTGTGTGTGTGTGTGTGTGTGTGTAACAGAGTGGATTACTCTCTTTCTGAGAGTGTGTGTGTGTGTGTAGGTGTGTGTGTATAACAGAGTGGATTATTCTCTGTCTCCAGCTTTGAGAGTGTGCGTGTGGAGTATGTGGTGTCGGTGCTGACGGATGGAGGAGAGGTTAGTGGGGAGACACTTGACTTCATCAACCTGCAGTCCAACATGGTGGAGAGCAGCTTCATCGACCCCGAGCTGCCCACCGCGGACTACACCATCACTGACCTCAGGAGCTTTATCACGGAGGCATTACACGGTAATACACACACACACACACACTGCAGTGTACATCATCACCATCAGATGCTACTGATATGAAGCATTGCATGGTAACACACAAGACCATGAAGTAGTCTGTGTGCACTCACAATGCACTCATAATGTAGTGCACTGCACTCCTGCTTATAGTGTGCTGCATAGATAGATAGATAGATACATACATACATACATACATAGATACATAGATACATACATACATACATACATACATACATACATACATACAGTACATACTTACTTACTTGTACTTACATACATACATACATACATACATACATACATACATACATACATACATACATACATACATACATACATACATACATACATACATACTACTTTCATCCCGAGGGAAATTTTAGGCATCCAGTAGCTTAGACAACCATAACACAACAAACACACATATATCTCACATACATATAAATCCCTCACAGACCTGTATGCACTCATACTCCTAGTGCACTCCTGACAGTAGTGTGCTCGTGTGTACTATACTCCTGAGTGACTGTAGTGCACTCCTGACAGTAGTGTGCTCGTGTTTAGTGTACTCCTGAGTGACTGTAGTGCACTCCTGACAGTAGTGTGCTCCTGAGTGACTGTAGTGCACTCCTGACAGTAGTGTGCTCGTGTGTACTATACTCCTGAGTGACTGTACTGCACTCCTGACAGTAGTGTGGTAGTGTGCTTGTGTGTAGTATACTCCTGAGTGACTGTACTGCACTCCTGACAGTAGTGTGCTTGTGTGTACTATACTCCTGAGTGACTGTACTGCACTCCTGACAGTAGTGTGGTAGTGTGCTTGTGTGTAGTATACTCCTGAATGACTGTAGTGCACTCCTGACAGTAGTGTGCTTGTGTGCTGTGTCCTCTGCAGTGGTGGAGACGTACGCTCTTGAGGAGACTGAGCCCAGCACTGCACCAGCTGAGGAAGGCAGCATTGTGAGTCGGCCAGCTGAGGAAGGCAGCATTGTGAGTCGGCACTCTTTATTTCTAGCAATAGAAACCTGCCCTATCAGTCTGGCTCTGTGGCTAGTGGTCAGTTTGAGCAAATGGAGTTGGTAAAAGCACCTGATTAGTTCGACACAGGCTGGTTGGTTACAGTGATTATTAGTTGTGTGTGTGTGTGTGTGCATGTGGTTTGCGTTGTGTGTGTGCATCTGGATATACTCTTTTGATCCCGTGCATTTATCCCAATCCGTGAATTAGTGAAACACACTCAGCACACAGTGAGGTGAAACACACACTAATCCCGGCGCAGTGAGCTGCCTGCTACAACAGCGGTGTTCGGGGAGCAGTGAGGGGTTAGGTGCCTTGCTCAAGGGCACTTCAGCCGTGCTTCACTGGTCGGGGCTCGAACCGGCAACCCTCCGGTTACAGGTCCGGAGTGCTAACCAGTGGGCCACGGCTGCCCCAGCACTA
>NW_027468718.1:13858851-13861351 GCF_046254945.1 Alosa pseudoharengus | reverse complement strand
CGAGGTGGACTACGACGTCTATAT
The DNA here is from genome assembly GCF_046254945.1 of Alosa pseudoharengus. Taxonomy (NCBI): domain Eukaryota; kingdom Metazoa; phylum Chordata; class Actinopteri; order Clupeiformes; family Clupeidae; genus Alosa; species Alosa pseudoharengus. The sequence goes on along the minus strand of NW_027468718.1, from coordinate 13,861,327 downwards.
CCACGGTGACCACATGGAGGACGGCAGTGGCTACTTGGATGACCCCGGCAGAATCGCCATGCCAACCAACCCCGGGCGGGCACTGATGGTGTTCTTCAGCCTGAGGGTCACCAACATGGTGTTCTCCGATGACCTCTTCAATAAGAGCTCACCGGAGTACAAGGAACTGGAGCAGCGCTTCCTTGAGCTGGTACACATCACCATAGACGTTAATCTCGTTTATGTGTATATTGAGCTGTAGGCATCACCATAGACGTTAATCTCATTTATGTGTATATTGATATATATGGTATGCTATGCAGTATATATATATATATATTTATATTTATTTTCATTGAGCTCAATGCAAATCAAACCAGCTAATAGGCTAACTGAAATACTGTAAAACCATGCCAATCTCTAGGTATGGTGAAGGGTATGTGATGATGTGGGGCTATTTTAATTCCAAAGGCCAAGGGAACTTTATCAGGATGCATAATATCCTGGATCTATGAAATAACGGGCCTTTAAAAATAAAAATCTGACTGTCTCTATGGGAATTTAACATAGGGGTGTGAATACTTATGACGCCTGTATTTTAAGAAAGAACATTTATTTATTTATGATACATTATTCATTCACAAAGAAAATTGGTGTCCTTAAAGGTTGGATATTTCCTGATTTTTTTTACTTAAGGCATTAAGATCAATTTCCAAAAGATGATTTTATATTTCTCTTTTTAGTCAACTTTAGCAGAGGTGCCAATAATTCTGGAGGGTACTGTATGTAGATATGTGTGTATGTGTCCATGTGCGTATGCATGTGTGTTAGGGCACGTTCATGAGCATGTTGTCTGTGTGTGTTCTGTGTGTCCCTCAGCTGGTGCCATACCTGCAGTCCAACCTCAGTAACTTTGAGAACCTGGAGATTCTTAACTTCCGTAACGGCAGCATCGTGGTGAACAGCCGCATGAAGTTTGGGAAGCCCGTGCAGCGCGGGGTCACCAGCTCAGTCTACCTCATCCTGGAGGACTTCTGCAACACCGCCTACCAGACCATGAACCTCGCCATAGACAAGTACTCACTGGACGTGGAGTCAGGTCAGTCACACACACACACACACACACACACACACACACACACACACACACACACACAAACATGGCCATAGACAAGTACTCACTAGACGTGGAGTCAGGTTAGTCACACACACACACACACACACACACACACACACACACACACACACACACACACACACACACACACACACACACACACACACACACAAACATGGCCATAGACAAGTACTCACTAGACGTGGAGTCAGGTTAGTCACACACACACACACACACACACACACACACACACACACACACATACACACACACACATACACACACAAACATGGCCATAGACAAGTACTCACTAGACGTGGAGTCAGGTTAGTCACACACACACACACACACACACACACACACACACACACACACACACACACACACACAAACATGGCCATAGACAAGTACTCACTAGACGTGAAGTCAGGTTAGTCACACACACACACACACACACACACAGCTGTGTACTCTATTGGGCTTTGCACATGGTGTAGTGTGTGAACTGTCGATGAACTCAGTGTGTGTGTTTGAGAGTTTGCATGACTGGTGTGATTAGGTAGGCAAGATTAAACAGCTCTCCTGGAGCTGTGTGTGTGAATGTCATGATTCATTCATTTTGGTTTCCTTAGTGTGCACTAATCACTCTCTCACACACACACACACACACACACACTCCTCCCCTCTGTGTGCAGGTGAACAGGCGGACCCGTGTAAGTACCAGGCGTGTAACGAGTACGCGGAGTGCATGGTGAACCGCTGGTCGGGCGAGGCCGAGTGTGTGTGTAATGCCGGCTACTACAGCGTGGACGGACTGCCCTGCCAGAGCATCTGTGAGCTGCAGTCCGACTTCTGCATGAACGACGGCAAGTGTGACATCATCCCTGGAAAAGGAGCAATCTGCAGGTGTGTGTGGGACAGAGAGAGAGAAAGACAGGGGAGACCAGTGTGAATAATAAAATGTTTACATAATATGTTTATATATATATATTTACTTATTATACTGCTCTTCACAATGCAAGTACAACGCTCCATTGACTTGAATGGGATTTCCAAACGTTCTACGGTAATATATATTCATGTAATTACCGCTGAAACATACCGCTGTCAATGGCAACGGGTTTTATGCTTCTGATTTACGTATTTCATGTCACTCCGCAAGTAGTCCGGTCACTTCTTGCAACGGATCTCATTCAAAAGTGAGGGCAGATGGTTGATCAGCTGTGCTGTAAAGAATGTTTGATTCAAGTTCAGCGTGTGTTGCAAACTATTTGTTTCTCAGCAAAAGCCACAACGAAACAGACATATCATGTGGAGTTTATTTTGTTTTGTTTTGGCAAGTAGCCGTATAATAAGCGGGATAAGTCCCGACAGGGTGAA
>NW_027468718.1:13841351-13853851 GCF_046254945.1 Alosa pseudoharengus | reverse complement strand
GAGAGAGCACTTCCACATAGACCAACGAAACAGCTGTGAACAAGGTAGCCCCGCTTATCTCCAATGCAGTCCACTAACAGCACTAGTTGATTGGTCATCAGACACATCTGCCCTCTGTGACTGACTGTCTCTAACCAATACTGTCCTCTCCCTCTTTGCAGATATCTGCCTTCAGAACCTGACAGTCCTGTTGCCATGGAGAACACGATGGACGATTTAGAGAATTATGGACGATGGACGATTTCTCGATTTAGAGAACTGTTTCATTTCTTTGTGAGGCAAAGAGACGTAGTTGGACACTCATGTGCAGAGGAAGCCGCTGGTGAATCGGACGTGATGGACCATTTGTGCATCGGGGTGATGACGACATTCAGACAAGATTTCGGTTTCCTGGATGCTCTTGTTATCACAGCCAAAACACCTGACTTTAGGTTCTCAGTCTTCATTGGTCAAGCTGCTTTGTGCTACGTCAGTGCCTTTTCCTGATTGGATAAACCGCTGTTGGAATGGACGAGTTCTCTGCCAATCATGAAATGGCCGTCTGTAATACCATTGGACACTTGAAAACTGATGACTGTATCTTCTTAAAGTAACATTTTATCTAGCGTGAATACTCAGTCTCAATGTGGTCGTGAAATATGTGTTGACTGGTATTATGTACCACTGCTATTGATAGCAAAGAGAGATAGATGGTGATTTTTTCCAGCATTGATGTAAACTTTCTTGGGTGAGGGACAGCTCAGCAGCTCCCGCACAGTAGGTGTAAGCATGGGGACTTGACTCAGATGTGCTGGGGATCCCCTGGACTCTAGTGGATCATGACGTGTACACACGTGCCCTGTATTCCTGTAGCGGACACTTTTCTCCAAAGTGCAAGAGGGTTTCCACTGGTGAGTTTGCTGCCCGGCTATGGGGCCCCTGCCCTGGCTCCAACACTTATGGCTATGGGGCCCCTGCCTTGGCTCCAACACTTATGGCTATGGGGCCCCTGCCCTGGCTCCAACACTTATGGCTATGGGGCCCCTGCCCTCCAACACTTATGGCCAGATACTGCCCACGGAGACCGTTTTGCAGTTTGTCTTGAGTTTTTTTTCCGCAAACATTTCCACAAACACACAGTTAGTTCTCCGCAAACATTTTGGGAGTTGGATGGAGAGTTACTGCTGAAATGAAATGTTTACACAATATAGTTCAAATGTATCTGTTCAGAGAAAACAGGTTCACCACAAATGTCCGCCTCTGTTCAAGGAACACACCTCTGCTCTGTGCTATATGCTGTATGCTATATGCTATATGCTATATGCTGTATGCTATATGCTATATGCTGTATGCTATATGCTATATGTTGTATGCTATATGCTGTATGCTGTATGCTATATGCTATATGCTGTATGCTGTATGCTGTATGCTGTATGCTATATGCTGTATGCTATATGCTATATGCTATATGCTATATGGGTGTGCTAGGAGCTGTCCATGGTGCTGAGGGAACCGTTGTCAGTAGACTGGAGGAACGGGTGTGAGCTTCTCTCACTCTGTCTGTCTGTCTGTCTGTCTGTCTGTGTCTCTGCTCATTACACCTAGAGCTGTGTTTACATTAGCCAAGTTTATGTTTGATTCTCTCTCTCTCTCACACACACACACACACACACACACACCACATCACATACACACAACAGATCACATACATACACACACACACACACCACATCACATACAAACAATAGATCACATACACACAACTAATCATGTCCACTAGGGGATCATTTTCTTTAGCTCTCTCTTTCTCCCTCTTTTTGTTTATCTTTTTTTCTCTTTTTTTTTTGCTTATTCTGTCTTTATTTTGCTCTCTCTCTCTCTCTCTCTCTCTCTCTCTCTCTCTCTCTCTCTCTCTCTCTCTCTCTCTCTCTCTCTCTCTCTCTCTCTCTCTCTCTCTCTCTAAATCAAACCCAACCTCCAACCTAAAAACAGCTGGCATGCAAGCTGGCCCTACTAATCCCCTTCTCTGAGGTGTGGAGTGCCTGCCAGGGCTGCTCACGCTCCGAACCACCTCTCTCTCTCACTCCCTCCCTCTCGCTGCAAGGCCAGGCTGGGCTGGGCATGAGCTAACCCTCTGCAGCTTTAACTATATAATCCATATGGCCAGAAGACAACTGGCTCCGGGCTCCATCTGGCTGACATACGGCCTGGGTCTGGCCCAGGTGTGGTCAGGAGTTGGCTCTCACCGAGGTAGCCAGCTGTCTTCTGGTTATATGTTAGTTGCTAGCCGCTAACCGCTAGCTCCTAGCAGATAGCTGCTAACTGCTAGGTCCTGTGTTCAGATCTGGGTTAGGGTGAGGGTTGGTGTAGGAGGTGTCAGTAAGTAGATTGCAGAGGCTGCTCTCTCAGAAGTGATACACACTACACCTACATTCACATTTGTATGTGAACACACACACACACATACACACACACACACACACACACACACACACACTCATGCATACACATGCATAACATACATGGTATAATATCAACCTACATGGATGCTTGCATATACAGTACTGTACATTACCCACAATGCAACAATGCAGTACCTAAACACACACACACACACACACACATACACATTCAAATAGCCAATGATTCCTTGGACTGTACATAACTGTATCTGCATCTGTGTGTGATGTGTAACACTCTGTAGATGTACTGTGTAATGGTGAGTCTGCAGGGATCTTTTTTAAAACATGTTTTTACAGTGCAGTGCATAACGGCAGGTTCACCCTTTCACATGTGTACATATGGAAACGTATGAGCTGACCATGCAAAGCAAGATCAATAAAGATGTTTTGTACTCAAACACGGACGGTCTGGAGTGGTGGACACGGTAGATGGATGTAGTGTAGTGTGTGGACTGTTTTAAAATTCCTATCAGTATGTGGTGAATTTTTGAATTTAGAATATGTGTAGTGTATGTTAACAGTGTATAGAGGACTTTTAAAATATGGCATCAGGGTGAGGTAAAATGTTCCATCAATCACGTGTCACTTCACTTGTGGATAAATGTAATCTGTGTGTGTGTGAGAGAGAGAGAAATGTTCAGTGACAGGTCTACGTGTGTCTCCTGAAGGCAGAGTTGGGATTACAGGTACCGTCCCGTAATTAGTTAAACCCACAGATTACTGCCCAGATTACAGGGCATTACGAAGGAACCTTGCCGAAGAGGTGTGTGTGTTAACTCTACTCACTGATGAAGAGGAACACACATACACACTCACACACACCACACACACACACACACACACACACACACACACACACACACAGTCAGCTGCTCTGATCTGACTGATCTGAGGAGACAGCTTACCTCAGAGCGCCCCTCAAGTGGAAGAACTGTGATGTCAGCAGCACCTCACAGAGAGAGAGAGAGAAAGAGAGAGAGAGAGAGAGAGCACGTGAAAGGGGAAACACTTCAGTGACATCACTGCACTCATGTTACCTGCCTGACAACAGACAGTAACCCCGGTTACAGTTACCTGTAGAAACCACTAAAGAAATCACCCATGCCAATCACAATGCATTAAAGACAGCATGACAATGACTAATGCTAGTGGCTATTTTAAATGCCTGTGTGCTCATACAGAGAGAGGGAGACAGAGTTACGCTTTAAAGGGTTAGTGCCACTGCGGCCTCAGCTGGCCACCTCTGTTGTTCCCCAAGCCTGAGCATACTTTGAATCAGCTCTTCATTAACCATGTGCTTCAGTACCCAGCTGTTGCCTCCATAGACTACACACTACGCTCAATAACACAGGAAGTGCACTCTGCCACAGAGGAGCCCTTAGACTTCGACCTGTCCTGATTGGGCCACAGATGAGCCCTTAGACTTCGACCTGTCCTGATTGGGCCACAGAGGATTGACCTCAGCTGAGGGAATTTAACTAAAATATTGTATAAACCTTGGTTAAAAGGCAGGAAATAATGGTCGTGTTGAATAAACTATATTGACTAAAGTATTGGGAGACCTGGACATTTGACCCACAGGAACCTTTATGACATCCCATTCTAAATCACCCTATCACAGTAGCCTACCACACATGAATTCACTGAGCTCTTCAGAATGACCAATTCTTTCTCAAATGGTTAGGAATGCAGACCGAATGACCAGGCGCCTGATTTTAAACGCCTGTAGCAGTGGGTCTGAATGAAACACGTCCCAGTATACGTTTGTCCATGTAGTGTAGGCAAGGTGTCATAGTGTTTGTCCATGTAGTGTAGGCAAGGTGTCATAGTGTTTGTCCATGTAGTGTAGGCAAGGTGTCATAGTGTTTGTCCATGTGTAGGCAAGGGTGTAGTTAGGGTGGCCATCCATCCGGATTTCGTCCGGACAATCCGGTTTTTAAGCTCTCTGTCCAATCAGAGAGTGTCCTCCTTTTTGGACATTTGTCCGGATTTTTGTCATGAGTGGCCCTCTGTTCGCATTTAATGAGCACATAGGCTACGCCCATAGGTTACGGCTCATTTCAAGGCCTCTGTAAGCTACTCATCTCTGTTACGTGTCATCATTTCTGACCCTCCGCCACCTCCGTAGCACGGGACTTCACAAAACACAACACCGGTTTCCTTTTCGCGAAGCAGTCAATTAGCCCATTTCACAAGATGGGGCCGCTGTGTAAATCAACTTCCTGTGGAACAGCACTGTCCCATAGACAGCAAAAGAAAAGTCCACAGGAAAGACAAAAGCAGGAAGACGTTTTACCCTGCCAATTAAGGCATCATTAACATCAACGAGGCCGGACACCTGGACACTGTGAAATAGGCTTATTCATGGGTTTCATCAGGTCCCTTTCCACAGGTGTATTAATCAAGCACCATACAGTCTGCATTGATAATTAAGGTGCTTGATTTTATACACCTGTGGAAAGGGACCTGATGAAACCCATGAATACGACAACTCCCCTTGTGATTGAATGAATGAACACCGTGGCTGAGCCTTAAGTTGCATATGGTGAAATGAAAGATGTCTTTCAACTCTGCGTGGTAGCCTATTCTGAACACCACGTTGCTACCAAAAGCAGGACAGATGCATACCATGCATTTTGTAAACTGTGAAACTATTACTATTGATGTCAGCTCCAGGGAGTGCCATAGAGAGGCACGCTCTCACAGGCAGGCACAAAGAGAAAGCCAGATCTGCCGGGAAATCCTCTGTGGCATCGTTTTTGCTCCAGCAACAACCACAGCTGCAGAGCTTACTAAGTTATTAAGTGACTAAAAAGTTATTGGGTTAAAAAGGAAAAAGGTGGGTTTGTTGACTAATGTGAAAACACACACACACACACACACACACAAAAAAAATAGTGTTACTATGTTATTATAATAAGTATGGGAATGTTGTAAATAGCTGACTAATGTGACTATAATAAATTATGTTAGGCCTATAATAAATAGGTGGCTTCTATAGAAATGGTTTATTTTGTAATGTTATTCCCTATGCTACTCAGATTCCGTATGTGTCCTCACTTTTGGACCTTTGTCCTAACTTTTGGGCACTAGTGTCTTCATTTTCAGTGTCATGGCGGTGGTCACCCTAGGTGTAGTGTAGGCAAGGGATCATAGACAGCCTGCAGACCACACTGCTCAGCCAGACCCTCACTGGCTCAGGAGCTCCTCCTGCTGGTGCAACCCTATAACTCTCTCTCTCTCTCTCTCTCTCTCTCTCTCTGAAACACATGTACATAACAATGCCATAATTCTTGGGGGGGATTCTGGGCATGGAAGGGTTTAAGTCGAGGCATTGGGAGGGACTGCTGGAGGAGGTGTCTGCCAAGTTGTCTAAATGGAACTGGCTATTACCCGAGCTATCCTACAGTAGGGTTTTAGTCGTAAACAATTGCCCTGGTGGTTTCTAAAGGGATTAATTGCCCTGGTGGAGGTTCTTAAGGGGATGGTGGCTGGTCGATTAAACCTTCAGTTTGCCTATTACAGCCTGGTAAAGAACATTAAGGGGTTTCTGGATGTGTGGGTTTTTTTAACATGTGATGTATTGGGATTTTTATGTGTGAATGTATTTATGTATGTTTGTATGTATGGTGTTTGGCTTTGTATGAGGCATGTCTTGATCTCATCGGTTGAGGAATGATCCAATAAATGGCTGGTGAACCTCTGTGTGTGTGTGTGTGTGTGGAGGGTGAAATGGATAAGATGAAATACTTCATCTATACTCTCACAGGAGGGATATTCGCCTTATTCACCCGGCGGCCAGAATGAGGCTAAAGGGTACACTTGCCATTACACCTCAATCCAGGAGATGGTGGTGGTAATGCACTCTGTTTGCAAACTGCCAAAAAAAGCTCACCGAAAAAGAAGAAAGATTCGCTGGCCTGTTCTTCTTCTTCAGTGAGTTTTTTTGGCAGTTTGCGAATGGAGTGCATTACCACCACCATCTGCTGGACTTAGGTGTAATGGCAAGAGTACCCTTTAGCCTCGGTCTGGCCGCTGTGTGAATAAGGTGAATTGGTGAAGTTATTGCTAGTATCTGTAGTTTCTGTCTTTATCTCCCTCCCTCCCATTCTCTAAATGTGTCATTCTTCTGTCAACCAGCAGGGGTCAGTGTGTAATTTTATTGTAGGGAGAGTGTGTGTCTTTTTATTGTAGGGAGAGTGTGTGTATGCGCAGACTGGTCAGTGTGTATTTTTATTGTAGGGAGAGTGTGTCTTTATATTGTAGGGAGAGTGTGTGTCTCTTTATTGTAGGGAGAGTGTGTGTATGCGCAGACTAGTCAGAGAGAGAGAGTGTATGTGTGTGTGTTACAGTAGATGCTAAGAGTTGGTATGACTTGGAACAACTTAGTGTGTGTGTGTGAGAGAGATAGATAGATAGAAAGAGAGAGGGAGAGAAAAAGAGAATAACTTGCCTTTATACTGTTTAAGTTGAGAAAACAACTGGCTATTATTATGTTTATTATGTTTATTAAGTCCAGAAAGCAGACAGTTACAACAGACAGTATACAGGCATTGTGTGCCTTGTGTGCCTATCTGCTACAAGAAAAATGCAGGTCCGTGCTGGAGCAGAGTGCAGGTCAGTGCTGCAGCAGAGTGCAGGTCAGTGCTGCAGCAGAGTGCAGGTCAGTGCAGGTCAGTGCTGGAGCAGAATGCAGGTCAGTGCAGGTCAGTGCTGCAGCAGAGTGCAGGTCAGTGCAGGTCAGTGCTGGAGCAGAATGCAGGTCAGTGCTGCAGCAGAGTGCAGGTCAGTGCTGCAGGAGAGTGCAGGTCAGTGCAGGAGCAGAGTGCAGGTCAGTGCTCGAGCAGAGTGCAGGTCAGTGCAGGAGCAGAGTGCAGGTCAGTGCAGGTCAGTGCTGCAGCAGAGTGCAGGTCAGTGCAGGAGCAGGGTGCAGGTCAGTGCTGCAGCAGAGTGCAGGTCAGTGCTGCAGCAGAGTGCAGGTCAGTGCTGCAGCAGAGTGCAGGTCAGTGCTGGAGCAGAGTGCCGGTCAGTGCAGGAGCAGAGTGCAGGTCAGTGCAGGTCACTGCTGCAGCAGAGTGCAGGTCAGTGCAGGTCAGTGCTGCAGCAGAGTGCAGGTCAGTGCTGCAGCAGAGTGCAGGTCAGTGATGCAGCAGAATGCAGGTCAGTGCTGGAGCAGAGTGCAGGTCAGTGCAGGAGCAGAGTGCAGGTCAGTGCTGCAGCAGAGTGAAGGTCAGTGCAGGTCAGTGCAGGTCAGTGCTGCAGCAGAGTGCAGGTCAGTGCTGCAGCAGAGTGCAGGTCAGTGATGCAGCAGAATGCAGGTCAGTGCTGGAACAGAGTGCAGGTCAGTGCAGGAGCAGAGTGCAGGTCAGTGCAGGAGCAGAGTGCAGGTCAGTGCTGCAGCAGAGTGCAGGTCAGTGCATGTCAGTGCTGCAGCAGAGTGCAGGTCAGTGCAGGTCAGTGCTGCAGCAGAGTGCAGGTCAGTGATGCAGCAGAATGCAGGTCAGTGCAGGTCAGTGCGGCAGCAGAGTGGAGCAGACCTGTAGTTGCCCTCTTTTCAGTTCCACACACACACGGTAATGGTCACAACCTTTAATAGCATCAGCGTTGTTACATTTACTTACAGATGTGTACCTCAGTACCTGCTATAAAGTCAGCACACTCTTTAAGACGTCTCTGTGAAGTCAGCACACTCTTTAAGACATCCCTATGAAGTCAGCACACTCTAAAGTCAGCACACTCTTTAAGACGCCTCTGTAAAGTCAGCACACTCTTTAAGACATCCCTATGAAGTCAGCACACTCTTTAAGACATCTTTGTGAAGTCAACACTCTTTAAGACGTCTCTGTGAAGTCAGCACACTCTTTAAGACGTCTCTGTGAAGTCAGCACACTCTTTAAGACGTACCTGGTGAGTGAGCAGCATGACATCATGTGTTGCTTTGTGTGAAGGCGGCCTTGAGCCATAATGCAATGCTGCCATCCAACACACAGTGGGATTATTTTTGCTCTCTCTCTCATGAAACACATGTACATAACAATACCAAGACCTGTTATGTAATCGCAACATAAACACTGGTACACACACACTCACACACACACACGCACACACGCACACACACACACACACACACACGCTGAAACTCAGCTGTTCATTGTTGACCCATTCTGAGTCAACTACCATGCAGAGGCCCATAAAAGAGACGGATAAACAACCCATAACCACCGAAATACAAACACACACACACACACACACACACGCACACACACATGCTCACACTCACATACACGCTCACACACACACTCACACACACTCACACTCACACACATACACGCTCACACTCACACTCACACACACACACTCACACACACACACACACTCACACTCACACACATGCGCTCACACTGCATAGTGGTGTGTGTGTGTGTGTGTGTGTGTGTGTGTGTGTTTGATATGAGTTCAGTGCAGGTGTGTGTGTTTTTAATTAACATTGTGAGTGATGTTCTTTCCCACATTAGTCCCATGATAGCACTGTAACAACACACACACACACACACATTTTCTTGTGTTGAGCTGTTGTCATTTTCCCCTTTTTACTCAAGGCTGTTGGCAAGTAAAATGATTGATTGCTTCCCTCATGATCAAATTACTCATACACACATGTGTAGCCAGTGGCTAGACAAACACACACACACACACATACATGCACACACAAGCGCACACACATACATGTACGCACATCGAACACACATACATGCACGCACAAGCGCACACACATACATGCACGCACAAGCGCACACACATACATGCACACACATACACACACACACACACACACACAAACACACACACAGACACACACACACACACACCAGTGCATTGTATGTGTTCTGGTTTTGCTCAGACAGAGCAGAGTGATGTGGATGTGTTCACACATTCTCGCCTTGCGAGAGAAAACACTCATTCACACCAACTCATGTGTGGACAGAGAGTGAGTGTGTGTGAGAGAGAAGCCATTTGTTACTCTGCCTTGTGTGTGTGTGTGTGTGTGTGTGTGTGTGTGTGTGTGTGTGTGTGTGTGTGTTTGTGAGTGTGTGTGAGAGAGAGTCAGAGATAAGAGAAAGAGAGAGAGAGAGAGAGTGTATATCTATGTGTGTGTGTGTGTATGTGTGTGTGTGTGTGTGTGTGTGTGTGTGTGCGTGTGTGTGTGTGTGTGTGTGTGTGTGTGAGGGATGCTGTTTCTCCTGGGGTGATATGGCGTGCTCTCACTGCTGAACATGTGCTGGAAATCTGAGACATACACTGGAGACAAAATGCAGAAAAACACCCCCAGACATTCTCACTCACTGTGTGTGTGTGTGTGTGTGTGTGTGTGAGTGAGTGTGTGTGTTTGTGTGTGTGTGTGTGTGTGTGTGTGTGCATGCGTGGTAAAAAAAGAGGTGGGTAAACTATAAATTCTGTGATCAGGCGGACCACGACGCGGTCACCGGTAAGGCGGACCACGGTATAGCGGTGTGTATCCTAACCACATTGCTATTGGCTACCATTTGATGGTACCAAGGGTATCACTGGGTGTTCCCTCATAGGCCACACAATCACTATTCAAATCCTATATTAATCTAAGTTCATTGTTAATTGCAGAAGGAATAAATATGGTTGTAGTCTATCAAGTTTATCAAATCACAATAAAGAAAGAACAAAAATGTCAGAATATATTAAGTATGTCAAAATGGCCTAATCACCATAAAAAGTAAGAAATATGAAATCTTATAGACAGACTAACTATAATGAAATAATAGCAATTTATTTAGCATGCATTATTTTATTATATTCATCCTTTAAGTGTGTAGGAGTCCAGTCTGAATGCTATAGCCTACCTACACCTTTAAATTAATTGACCTATTACTGTACACGTCTCTGTGCCAGTAGCATTTCGAAAAGGGCAAAGGGGAGGGGGACTCCCCCTCTATCATTTCATATGGTAGCCTGTCAGAGTAAACTTGCCCAGTTATTTCTCTAAGGACTTCATTATGTCTGGGATGTGAAGCCATGTAGCATCATCCACAATTAGTTGTGATGACTTTGTACCCAAGATTGTATTTTATTGGTGAGCTAATTATGAGAAATTAAACTTTATTTCAGGCTATATTGCAAACATGCTTTCCTGGTTAATATTATTTGGCCTAACAATAACTAGGTGACTAGCAAAGGGAGCTTGTCACTAGCTTCCAGTGGCTTAAATGCCAGAGAATACATGACATAACAACCAGTTATCTAGCTGACTTGACATTCTGAATTTTACTTGTAACATATGGGAAAAGGTAGAGTTGACTTGCAACTTTGTGTCTGAAGTAACCTAATAAACGCCATGTTTTGTTGACTCTACTGCGCACCAAATTAACCTCAAAAAGAAGTTTTGAATTGTTTCTGGTGATTACTTTGGGCTTGTAGTCGAGGCCGTTTCTGGCAAAATCAGTAGGAGGAATGCTGTCTTGACGCTTCAGAAATCGGTGTCAACATAAGAGTGACATGACACGGTCATGAATGTGTCATAAACAAGTCATAAATGTCATACGTTTATGACATAACGCTTCTGTTATTAAGTGACATTTGTTTTTTGTCATAACAAATTAGGGTTAGGATTACGGTCAGGTTTAGGTTTAGGGTTAGAGGTTAGGATTAGGGTTAGGGTTCATGTGTCATGACAGTGTCATGTCATTCTTATATCGATACTGTCAAGTAAAGTGTTACCCAATTCACATGGACTATCGAGAATAATAATAATAATAATAGGAATGGGCAGCTAGTGGAATGGGCAACAAGTGGAATGGGCAGCTAGCGGAATGAGCAGCTAGCGGAATGAACAGCTAGCGGGTCATGAGGAGATGATTGCTGAATGTGACAAACAATGTTATGGGCTTGCAATTGCGTATGATCGCTGAATGCACCTTTAAAGCCAACTTTCGGTGCTGTCCCAGAGCCGTACTGAGAGAACATGGAGAAGTAGAACATAGAGAGTTTTTTAAGCGGCAAAGTGACGTCACTGACCTATGTCATTCTTTCGCCATATTGGATTGAATAGAAAGCGAAACTAAAGTTTCACAGGTCACAAATTTGGTCCGAACTTCACGAAACTTGACGTACATGATCCTTGGACCAAGCCTCACAAAAGTTACAGAAAGGATTTTTGATTTTCAGAAGCGTTTGCCCGTCACAGCCGAACGAAATCGGCGGCGTAGCCGCAAAACAGGAAGTTAGGTATTATCTCAGGAACGCTGTCACATATTGAAACCAAACTTTGTACATGAACTCGGGACTCCAATGTGAGGATGCACAAGATATGAAAAAAAAGATTATATCAAATTGTAGGCCAATTGACAAACCCATTTACCTATGCTTTCATGTGTTCAAGCCCAGTTAATCTGCGTTACTTTCAATTGCATGTTAATAGACTACACAGAGATTTCTCCAAACTTGCCATACACTTCAATTCAATATCATCCATGGGATAGTATGGACTTACTGATATTATGAGTGAGAAACCATTTGATATATATACCAGCAGTACTTTGTGTTACACTATCATGGTATTCAAATCTAATTTGCTTAATTGTCATGATATGAGAGTATTATTCTAAATTTTACAAGTACAAAAGTTGATGGGAGAGTATTATTCTAATTTTTACATGTACAAAAGTATGCAAATTAATATATTGACTGAAGATTATGTATATTTCTGTTGTTTTGTGGTGTTTAAAGACTTGCAATGCATTCTGGGTAGGCAGCAGTAGCGAAAAAAGATGTTTACCTCACACTTTTAGACACTAGGTGGCACTGTTGTATTACAATTCACAGAGGACCAACGTGAGAAGGCACATTGTTTTATTTCTTGAGTAATGAGTTTGCATCTTGGATGTTCATGACTGCAATATCAGTAGCCTACGACGGGAATACAGTTTGTGAAGGTGTGCGTTGATGAACAAAGTAAGCTAGCCTGAACCTGTTAATTACGTAGGCCTACCAGCTGTACTTCAACAAAGAGTTTAATGTTCCTGCCAAAAA
>NW_027468718.1:13826351-13838851 GCF_046254945.1 Alosa pseudoharengus | reverse complement strand
TGCGATGGAGCATACAGTGTGTAAAAATTGTATTTGGGGCTTTCTTCTATATGAGAGCTATCACTCTACTATTATTCCCAGTCATTATCATGGAAAATATAATGTTCAGATATGCGACACATTATTATAATGGCATTGTATAACAACCCTAGTAATAAGTATATTTAAAAAATGTTTAATTTATTTATTTGTTGCTTTTATTTTTCCTTCCAACTTGCTGAGGCCCCCCTGGCACCCCCTCGCGGCCCCACAGGGGGCCCCGGCCCCCACTTTGAAAACCACTGGTATAGAGCATTGCAATAGTCTATCCTTGAGGGGACAAAAGCATGGATTAATTTATCGGTATCTGGCAAGGATAAGGACTTCCTTATCTTTGAAATGTTCCTTAAATGGTAAAATGAAGTTTTGGTGATCTGTTTTACATGTATGTGATTATTTAGTGATAGGTCCTGGTCAATTATAACTCCTAGATTTTAAACACTTGTGGATGAGGTCAGTGGAAAATCACTATATGTACTGTAGCCTGTTATGTGGATAGGACATACCTCATCTTTTTACAACCTAAAACCATGACTTCTGTTTTATCCGAGTTCAAAAGCAGGACATTATTTGTCATCCATGTCTTTATATCTCTTATACGTGTGTCAAGTTTGGCTAACAGGGTTAATTCATCAGGTATTATGGAGAGGTATAGTTATGTATCATCTGCATAAGAATGGAAATTAATGCCATGTTTCCTAATTTCAGAGCCTAGGGGAAGCATATAAAGAGAAAATAGCAGGGGCCTCAGTACTGAGCCTTGAGGCACTCCATATTTTACCATAGTCTGGGTGGTTTATTATGGACCTGTACAAATTGTCGACGGTTAGGAAGGTATGATCTAAACCAAGTGAGTGCTAAGTCTTTGATTCCTATCAAATTTGCAAGCCTATGAAGTAGTATGTCATGGTCTATGGTGTTAAAGGCAGCGCTGAGGTCCAGGAGGACCAGTATTGTTACATATCCATTATCAGCAGCAATGAGGAGGTCATTAAAAACTTTAACTAATGCTGGTTCAGTACTGTGGTAAGCTCTGAAGCCTTATATAATTCCTGAACTTTGTTCATATGTAAGAAGGCACCAATTTGTTTGGACACTATTTTTCCTAGTATTTTGACATGAAAGGGAGATCTATATAGGTCTATATATAGTTGGCCAGGTTGTTAGGGTCAAGTCTAGGTTTTTTGAGGGATGGCTTAGTAACAGATGTCTTAAACGACTGTGGTACATGCCCTGATAGCATTGAATTATTTATAATCTGGAGCAAAGTATTATCCAGGAAGGGGAGAGCAGTCTTAAGAAGGTGAGTACACTGCAAAAAATGAAATCTAACCAAGTGTTATCAATCTTATAATAAGATCAAAAAATCTATTTGGTATTGTTTTTAGTATGAAAAGACTTACCTAGTGCTCTCTCGAAAGATCATTTTGACTTAATTTAAGAAGACTTTGACTTATTTTAAGGAGTCTTATCAAGACAAATTTACTTAACGCACAGACAAATTTGCTTGTTTTTAGGACAAATTTGCTTAATGCACTGGCAGAAAAAAATGCTTGTTTTCAGGATGAGATGTCTTAAAATAAGTCAAACTTTTCTTAAATTAAGTCAAATGATTTCACGAGAAAGCGCTAGGTAAGTCTGTATATACTGAAAACAAAACTAGTTATTTTTCACATACTAGTTATTTTTATCTTGATATAAGACTAATAATCTTGGTTAGATTTGATTAGATAAGCAGTTTTTTGCAGGAATAGGGTCTAGTAGACTAGTTGTAGATTTTGATGAGGAAATTGTGGAGGTGAGGTCTAATATGTTGTGTGTAAATGAATTAAATGTTGTTGGAGGTCTCATCTGTGATTCTGCTATGTTTTTGCTATCTTTCAGCAATTGAGTATGTGTATTTGGTGAAACTGATTGGTTATTGATCTTATCTCTAATTGTTTGACATACAATCATAATACTGACATACAATCATACTGTTGAAAATAACTGTTTTGTGAACTTTATTCAACATAGCCAGTGATTTAGGTAAACAGGAGACATCATTTTTCTCCATGTTCAGTGACCCCTAAAGCATACCTGTCAACACTCCCGTTTTTCCCGGGTTCTCCCGTATTTCAAGGTCATCTCCCGGCACCCTCCCATTTTGTTATTTCTCCCGAAAAACTCCAGTAATTTGCATGGCCAAACTTCATTTTAAAATCATTGATCCATTCATTTTTTCTATTAGTCTGACATCTCGCAGGTTGCCAGATTGTGTATGAAATACACCCAACACATACACGATCACTTAGTTTCAATTTCAACCGTTTTGTCATAGGCTAAAACCTGGCAACCCAAAACCCAAATAAGGAAGCGGGTGCCGACTGCGCAGCCTGAGTCTCGCCGTAAGCAAGCGGGCTAGTTGAATGGCCTACTCCAGAACTAGCTGTTGTGAAATTGTTGGGAATTGAATTGATTAACACATCACATAAACTTTTATTGAGTGTTGTTGATACACTGAACTTGTGCCCTCGGAACCAAATCTGACAGCAAGCAGCTTTGGAGTTTTGGAAGTAGGCTGCAGGCAGGCAGCTGGTGGATACATAACTGGCATGCGTAAGGTAAAAGCAACGACCGAAATGCAGTGTTTAAACACGTGTATGAAACGTATTAAATATGCACCCCCCCCCCCCCCCCCCGAAAAAAAAAAATCCCGTTTTTGGAAAGCTAAATGTTGACAGGTATGGGTATGGTAACTATGTGATATGCAATATAAGCCAATGCGTAGTTCACTGATATGGTTTCTAATATCGTAATGGCGGCTAACGTGGTTGAAACGTGTTAGTGATGAAGTGTGTAACTTACGGTTGCAGAGTCAGTCATATTTTATGTGATTTATATTCTTAAAAAGCATGAATGAGCTGAAAGAGATTTATTTCTGTGTTACAGTTTTACAAAATGAATAAAGGAATGGGAGAAACTGAACAAAGGATCAAGCTGCATTGACGTTCTTTGTATCCTATAGCCCAGCGGTTCCCAAACTTTTTTCCCCGCGGACCACCTTCTACATCCTGACTCGGCTCGCGTACCCCCACCATCCAACACATAAAAAAGTAACACATTCTATTGACGCATGATAACAAAATCAAAATGTGCAACTGGTCTATGAGCTCTCATGCAAAAAAAACTGTGTGGAGAACCACATTAGAATGGTTAGATAGCATCTCACTGCAGACCACGCACTGTGGCTTTGGGCAGTCTGTCTCCCAATCCATGTGAAGCCTAGGGCTATATGCCTCATCATACTTTCGTTTTCTTCGCACAGTCTTTTCTGTCTCGTTCTTTCTTTTATCCTCCTGCGCTCCACCTCCACCTTCATTAGTCTGCCCCCCATCCCATCGTTACCTGTGTCCTGCTCTGTTTCTCTCGCTTCTCCTCTTTGATCGCTTTAATTAGGCCTTTTGGACAGTGTCCCTGTTTTTAGCCAGTTTTCCATGTTTACGCAGCCTTCTACCTAGCCTATACTTCAGCGAAACTAACGCGCCAGATATTCTGGCTGCCCGCAGGAAATCACGTGTATTGTGTGTAGCTTATTTTGAATGAATACATAGCTTATTATAGAGTTTACAAATTATTTCCTTTAATTTCACGGTTCCATATCATTATAACCCGATTCGAAATGATGTATTATTTATGAATTAATTAGATTATTAATTAATTAATTAATAATTGTAACTCCTTTCCGCCATTGCCCTTTTCATCTCGCGTACCCCCTAGTGGCAGCTCGCGTACCACCGGGGGTACGCGTACCACAGTTTGGGAATCCCTGCTATAGCCTAATGTTTAACTTGCTGGATAACTAATTAGCTAAAGTTAGTGAGGCCAATACAGTAAAAAGGCAGACCCTCGCCTGTCAAGACGACCAAATCTTCGCAAACAGCAGCCTGCAAGTAGTTCTTAAAACTCCAGAAAGCAAAATTAGAAGCTGAATTAGAAGCTCTCCAATGCAATAAAGAAATGGAAGCTGCAATTGCAGAAGCAGCAGCTCTTCAAGCAGAACTAGATGAAGATCAGAGTTACGGATATCCAGGATCAGAGGTAAATCAAAGATACTTCACAGCTCATGATTCTCTGTCAAGACAACAGACAAAGCTAGAAAGGGAAACAGACATGCTAAACCCATTTAGCAATTCTTCACCAGAGCCACAGTGGCATAGGCAACCAATGCCACCAGCAACAATGCACCACAAACCGTCCCCAATCAGCAATAAAGCATGGCAGGGAGCAAATGGCCATACACTCCTCAGTCCAAATCCACTTTTCAGTCCACCCTCAGACCACACCCTTAATCAAAACAATCATGGTTCTGCAACCGCAGATCTGGCCAAATTCATTGCAAGAAGTGAGCTGGTGTCCACCGGGTTGACGAAGTTCGACGATAGAGTAGAGAATTACTGGGCATGGAAGTCCTCGTTCTGCAACACCATAGACAACATTGGTGTGACGGTAGCAGAGGAAACTGACCTCCTGATAAAATGGCTTGGCAAAGAGTCGTCAGAGCAAGCACGCAGGTTAAAAGCAGCCTTCATAAGAGATCCCGAGGGTAGGCTCAAGACCATCTGACAGCTCCTTGAAGAGTGCTATGGCACACCCGAAGCTATAGAAGGGGCGCTATTTGCAAGATTGGAGAGCTTCCCGAAAATATCCAACAAAGAACCTGCAAAGTTGCGTGAGTTAGCAGACCTCCTCCAAGAGCTGTTGGCTGCAAAACAAGATGGGTTTCTAACAGGACTGGCATATCATAAATTAAACGAAAGCGCCGGATTCCTTTCCCCCCATTTGGCGTATTTGTGAACTTCATTCACAACCAAGCTAAAGCGAGAAACAATCCTAGTTTTACCATATCTCCTCCCACAGCTCCTGCCACCAGGAGAGACAAGCCCAGAAGCCCCACTAGTAATACCAATCAGTCAGTGTTAGTTCACAAAACCTAAGTTGGTGACTCTAGCCACAACAGTGAGACAAAAGTGGACTCTCCAGATTTAACCAAACACTGCCCAATTCACAAAATGCCTCACCCGCTAGGAAGATGTAGGAACTTTAGAGACAAACTACTAACAGACCGCAAACAGTACATCAAAGAGAACTCCTGCTTCCGATGTTGTGCATCAACAGCTCACGTTGCCAAGAACTGCAACACAGCCATAACATGTGCGGAGTGCAAGAGTGACAAACACGTCGAAGCCCTTCATCCTGGTCCATCACCATGGAAAGCCAAACAATTCCCACCCATCTCAGACAACGGCAGGAAGGGCAGAGAAAAAGTACAGCCTCCAGAAGCTGTAACATCCAAGTGCACTGACATATGCGGTGAAGGGGTGAGTGCAAGAGCTTGCTCAAAAATCTGTCTAGTCAGCGTGTATCCCCAAGGTCGCAGAAAGACAGCTACAAAAGTGTATGCGATCATTGATGAACAAAGCAACAAGTCTCTTGCCAGAACAGACTTTTTTGAAATGCTCAATGACAAAAGCTCCCCATCTCCTTACACATTAAAGACGTGTGCTGGCAGTGTTGAAACATGAGGAAGTGTGCTGGCAGTGTAGAAACATGCGGAAGGCTACATGTGGCTACATGATTGAATTAGATGAGAAGACGTGCATCCCTCTTCCTGTTCTCATTGAATGCAACGAACTCCCCAACAACAGATCGGAAATTCCAACCCCTAATGCTGCTCTTCATCACCCACACCTGAAAAGCATAGCAAGTGAGATTCCCCCCTTAGATCCCAATGCAGAGATACTTCTGTTGCTAGGCAGAGACATTCTAAGAATACACAAAATCCGACAGCAGATAAATGGACCCAATAACGCCCCATTCGCTTAGAAATTAGATCTAGGCTGGGTGGTGATAGGAGACGTGCGCCTTGGCACAGCACACAGGCCCTCATCTGTCACCGTCCATAAAACATGCGTTTTAGAATGGTCGCCCTAGCTACCTCACACCCTGCTACAGCCACATGCATGTGAAAGATCCCACACAAGGGAAGTCCTTGCTACAGTTTCCTCCACCTCAGCATTCTGCCGATCATACAGCTCCTCTCTACAGCGACAACTCAAGCGCCTCAGTCTTCACCTGCACCGACCAAGATCATCAGCCTGCTCCATCCATTGAAGACCTCAAGTTCATACAGATAATGGACAATGAAGTTTTTCAAGACGACACAAAAAGCTGGGTAGCACCCCTTCCCTTTCGGTCTCCTAGAAGACGTCTGCCAAACAGCAGAGACTATGCGCTGAAAAGACTCAGGTCAGTGTGTCACACTTTAGGAAAGAAAACTGAAATGAAAACATTACACACAGTTCATGCAAAAAATGATAGACAACAAACATGCTGAACTTGCCCCAGCCCTTCAAGAAGGAAAAGAATGTTGGTATTTGCCATCCTTTGGCATCTACCATCCCAAACCATCCGCTTAGTGTTCGATTCAAGTGCATAGTATGAAGGGACTTCGCTCAACAACGTCCTCATCAAAGGGCCAGATCTAAACAACAACCTGCTAGGCATTCTGATAAGGTTCAGAAAAGAGAAAGTTGCTGTAACTGCAGACATCCAGCAAATGTACTACTGCTTTGTCGTCAAAGAGGAAGATAGAGACTACTGTACTTGAGATTTTTGTGGTTTCGCAACAACGATTGGAAGAGTGACATTGTGGACTACAGAATGCGCGTCCATGTGTTTGGGAACACACCTTCCCCTGCTGTGGCAATATACTGCCTCAGACGAGCTGCAAGAGAAAGAGAAGCAGAATTTGTTGTTGATGTGACAGCATTCATCGAAAGAGACTTCTATGTTGATGACGCACTGAAATCCTTTGCAACTGAGTCTGAAGCTATCAGTGTCAAGAAATGCACAAGAAATGCTCTCCCGCTACTGTCTCAGACTGCACAAGATCACGACAAACAGTGCAGCTGTGATGAACGCATTCCCCCCCGAAGACCGTGCGAGTAGCATCAAAGACTTGGATTTTTCTGCAGGTGATGCTCCCATGCAGCGCAGTCTGGGTGTCAGCTGGAATATACTCACCGACACATTCACCTTTCATGTGCAGAAAGACGACAAGCCTTTTACACGCAGAGGCGTACTCTCCACCATAAACAGCATCTTCGATCCTCTCGGATTTCTTTTACCTGTCACAATACAAGGCAGGTCACTGCTTAGAGTGCTGTCCATGGAAAATGGAGACTGGGACTCACCACTCCCTGAAAATCACAAAGCAGAGTGGACAAAGTGGAAAAGTTCGCTCCAATGCCTCCAAGACCTACAAATTCCCCGCTGCTACACATCTCTCTCCCCATCTGGGGCCAGCGCTAGAGAGCTGTGTGTGTTTGCAGATGCTTCTACGAAGGCTATCGCGGCAGTAGCCTACCTGAAAGTGACCGATGCAGATGGCCACTCTGAAGTTGGATTCGTCCTCGGCAAAGCAAAGCTGGCCCCTGTAAAAGAGACTACAATCCCCAGACTCGAGCTCTGTGCAGCAGTCCTCGCTGTGGAAATAGCAGAGTTTGCTATGAGTAGTCTAGACCTACACATGAACTCTGTCACTTTCTTTTCAGACAGCAAAGTTGTTAGGCTATATCCACAATGAGCAGAGACGATTCTATGTGTATGTAAGCAATAGAGTCCAACGTATCAAACAAGCAACTTCACTTCATCAGTGGAGATACGTCCCCTCAGAGCTCAACCCAGCCGATCATGGCTCACGATCAGTGCCTGCTGCCTTATTGAAAGACACCACCTGGCTGACTGGATCCAGCTTTCTGTCTGGTAAGCGCCCATCTGATCAGGAACAATCATACAGCATCTTAGACCACCTAGCAGATCCAGAAATACGGCCTCAAGTGTCAGCAATGGTCACCCAAACCACCAAGTGCCATCTAGGGGTAAAGGATTTTGAGCGTTGTTCAAAGTAGACCACCATCATAAGAGCAGTTGCACGTTTGACTCGCATTGCTCAGTGTTTTGCTCAGACTAACCAAGACAACAGCTGCAGAGGGTGGCACATCTGTACAGAGGCAGTCAAAGCAGAAAATCTGGAAAAGGCCAGAAAACTTTTGATCATGAACATGCAAAAAGAAAGTTATCCCAAAGAATTCAACAACATTCACAAACAGACAAACATACTCAAACAAAGCAGCATCAGAAAGCTTCATCAGGCAATTGATGAAGAAGGATTGCTCCAAGTTGGTGGGCGCTGATCTCTTTCCAGCCTGGAGATAAACAGAACAAATCCTCTCATCATCCCAGGTCAGCATCACCTAACAACCCTCATTGTGCGTCACCATCACGAAAAGGTAAAACACCAAGGCAGACACTTCACAGAGGGGTCCATTAGGGATGCTGGAATGTGGCTAGTAGGAGGGAAAAGGTGCATAAGGGGCACACTATTCAAGTGTGTCACTTGCAGAAGATTGTGAGTAAAAATAGAAGATCAGATGATGGCAGATCTACCCGCAGACAGGCTACAAGTAGCACCTCCTTTCACTTACGTTGGCCTGGACGTGTTTGGGCCTTGGGAGGTAACCTACCATCGGACCAGAGGCGGCCAGGGAAGCAACAAAAGGTGGGCTGTGCTGTTTACATGTCAATGTGTACGAGCAGTACACATAGAAGTGAAAGAGACTTTGAGTGCGTCCAGTTTCATCAATGCTTTTATTTGATTTATATTCTTAAAAAGCATGAATGAGCTGAAAGAGATTTATTTCTCTGTTACAGTTTTACAAAATGAATAAAGGAATGGGAGAAACTAAACAAAGGATCAAGCTGCATCGACGTTCTTTGTATCCTATAGCCTAATGTTTAACTTGCTGGATAACTAATTAGCTAAAGTGAGGCCAATACAGGATCCTTTATGAAAGTAGAACCAAAGATGGTTGATTACGAAGATACTTCATGAGAGGCCATTTCCTGTCCCTGGAAATTTATGCAAATAGGGTAGCAGTACACGCCCCCGCACATTTATGCAGTGATCGGGCTCTCTTTTTAACATTGAGGTCTATGGCAGAATAAAAGAATTTCCCAGAATTTGTAAAAGCCTTATTTTTCTGAGCAATGGATGCACATTTCGGACACGGTATCATGATCTCCAAACCCTCCTTCCTATTTCAGTAGAATGTCGTGATAGTATGACCCTCCAGTCGGGAGAAAATCAACATTAATGAAGGTGTACACCAAGTTTATTTTGTACTCCGGCTTGTCTGGTGTGGAACCGAGGCGTTCAAACGTAAGTCATACGTCAGTGACACGCCCCTGTGCAGGCGGGAACTGAACCAGAGCCCGTCTCTGACTGAACTCCACTTTGCCCTCATAGACATGAACTAGGACGACCCATCTTGCTACGCATTCATTATCTTTGGTAGAACCGCCACTCTCGGGAAACTTCCCGTTTCTGAACTGGTTGCAGTTCCTATTCTGGTTCCACATGAGGGTGCTCACGAATAAGTGCAGAATGAATGGAGGTCTATGGAGCTGTACCCCTCAAATCCACTTTTCTCGAGATATAATTTTTTGCCCAGAAATTTGAATGTTGCATGCGAAAGAGAGGGCAGAGAAAATACACACCGCTGAGTATTATATTTTTTGAGTCACTTATTTGTTCTAAAAAGCCTTTCAAATGCGTCAATAACGTCATTCATTAGCAGAAAGCTAGTGTGTTGTGGGCAACAACGACCCAACCCTTTAAGAAATCGAAAGGACGTAAGTACTCGTTCATTCAACTTTTGACCTATAATCCATATTGATCTTGCAAAAACCACAATCCAATCTTCAATTTTTCAACGACAACCAGGTGAAAGAGACACATTTAGCCGTCTAGCTCCATAGACCCCCATATTTTTTGCACTTATTCGTAATCGCCCCTAGCAGAACTGCAGCAGATTGCAGGTACAATGGAGTTAATAGGGAGTGATCCGGCTCTCTGTAAACGGGCTCTGCTTACTTTTTTGTGTGGTTAGCTATGTAATAGGGAGGAGATGTATGTTGCTATGTAGGTGCTATGGGATTTATGTTGCTTAGGGTAATGCCATGGTCATTTGATATGAGATGCTTGTACTCGTAACTTCGTCACTCGTAACTTTTGGACTCCTATTTTTTTTACTAAGAGTAACGATAATTCACACAGCATTTTAGCCCTAAAAGTAGCAACTAAGTCTGTGACAGCTTAAAAGAAGTCGCGAGGACTCCTAACTCACTAAAACCTATTCACAAACCGCTTTTTGTGGCATTTCACGTCGTAATGTTTTGAAATGTGTCTACAAGAGCTTCCAATTGCGAGAGAACAATTTTGCATTGTAGGCATAACTAGGTAGCCTAACACCACCAACAACAACCAAAACTAGCCTACTCATTGTCAACATGTACATTAAATGTAAAATTTCATTGTGAATCAAATTAAAATGTCCTCTTTGCAAACGTAGGCATAGGCATATGGTGACAGATTAATTTAATAATGTTGCTGCGTGAATTACGGTAAGCGCGAATGAAGTGGCCACTTCTTAATGGGACCCACTGTATGGAAGTAGGCTCCAACACTAAAAGGCACTGTTAGAATGCAGGTTCAGCATAGCGTATGCCACTGTCTGCTCACGTCGGTGACCGGACCAGGGCAAGCACACTTTTGCAGTTCCCGCCGGAAATGCAGTCTAGTTTATTTTATTATATTACAATCTTTTCACATCATATATGTCACATACTCCTATAAACACAACTGTGACAAACAGACTGTGATGTGATTTCAGTGTGGTGTGTCCATGAACATTTGTGTGTGTGTGTGTGTGTGAGTGAGTGAGTGTGTGTGTGTGTGTGTGTCTGACAGACAGAACAGTGGGATGAGCAATGATTGGCAGGAGAGGACAATAATTATACCCAAACACGTGAGTTTGAACACATGTGTACACACACACACACACACACACACACACACAGTCAGAGATACAGAGGACATCTTCCCAGACAGAGACAAACTCACTGTTGTCATGTTGTGTGGGTTGCTTGGGAGACAGACTCAGTCCAAAAGCATCTTTCAGATGTCAGTTTCCTGCATTACTCACATACACACACTACAAACACACACACACACACACACACACACACACACACACACACACACACAGCATCTCGATGATGATATGATATGTGTGTGTCTGTGTGTGTGTGTCTCTGTGTGTGTGTGTGTGACAAGGGCAGAAAGAGGGACGATAGGATCGGGAAATGGTTGGAATCAAATGTGGAACCCAAATGCGGTTTAGACCACAGCTTCTCCTGTCTGTAATCTTAACATTCTAATCTGAACAGGCCTCTGGGACAAAACACAAACAAACACATGACATCACCGAGGCCATCGTGCTGGTCTCTTATGGGAGATAGATCCATAGGCATACATTGGACTTTCATCTAGGTTTCTCACATACAGAAATCATTATTTATAAGGTTCTTGGCACACGATCTCAGGGTCTCTACACTAAGAAATAAAGGCGCTTAAATGTTTCTTTTCATCATTATATGGTTCAATAAAGAACCAACCCTTTGTGTTGAACCTTCACATGAAGTGAAAGAAAGGGTTCTTCACATTGGAAATAGTTCCTAAGGAATACTATTTTCATACCTGATTACATACCTTTTTTAAAATGGTTCTTCAAAGAACTATCACCTTGAGGACTAATAGAAGAACCTATACAAAAGGTCCTACTATTGCATTGCTCTAAAGAACCAATTCTGTTTTAAGTGTAAGGCATTGCTCTAAAGAACCAATTCTGTTTTAAGTGTAAGCCATTGCTCTAAAAAAACAATTCTGTTTTAAGTGTAAGGCATTGCTCTAAAAAAACAATTCTGTTTTAAGTGTAAGGCATTCCTCTGAAGAATCAATTATGTTTTAAGTGTAAGGCATTGCTCTAAAGCATACATGGGCAACATCCGGCCCGTGGGCTTTCCCTGACCGGCCCGCGTAAGGTCCGTGAAAGAGTCCGTGAAATAGTCAAGAGCCTAACATAGAGATAATGCACGCAAATCAATATCATTGCTTTTATCTTGAAAGCGACTGCTATTTTTACGCCCATACATTTGTGCGTGGATGCATACGATGTAAACACCCTCACTGATGTGCTGGTGAATAGAATTTATGCTTCTGCGTCGACACAATGCAGTTGCCTGTCGGCGTAAACCTTTCAAAGTTTTGTGTCTCTTATGTCTGCGTCGCTCACCACCGCAAAGGTTGTCAGAACGAACTCCTGCTGTTTGTTGGAGATACGAAGTGTTAATTTCAAAACGTTACTGGCAGATAGACAGTTTACATTCGGATAACCCCGTCACTGTAACCAAAATATATCTGAGTTTATTTGCAAAGCATGCTAGCGAACTAGTATGATACTACTACCCACAGGTTGCTTGAAGCAGCCGGCTCAACACACAGGGCGAGTTGACCAATC
>NW_027468718.1:13808851-13811351 GCF_046254945.1 Alosa pseudoharengus | reverse complement strand
GGGAGGGAGAGAGTGTGTGTGTGTGTCCTGTCTTTGTGACCTCTTATTAAATGTGATTTTCCATAGCTGGCCGGCTCACTGTGTCATTATATCCCATAACCTGCTGTTTGTACTATTTAGCTTATGCACTATGTGCACACACACATGCACTCACACACACACACACACACACACACACACACACACACACACACTTTCCATGTCATGGTCCTTCTTTGTCCAGACCTCACACTGCGGATCAGGGCCATTGGCTGGTGTGTATTCACTGAGCTTCAGAAATAATAATATCCATATGGACTTAGCTCATCTGTGTGTGTGTGCGTGCGTAAGAGTGTGCATACAGTCAGTGTGTTGGGGGCTGTGTTATTGAGATTGTGTATTTGAGAGGAGGCTAAGGAGGGTAAATATGTGTCTGTTTCTGTGTGTGTGTGTGTGTGTGTGTGTGTGTGTGTGTGTTTATGGGTGTAGCTATATGTGAGAGAAATGACTGTATGAGTGACAGAAGTATTGGGCTGCAATGTACTGTATGTTAATGAGATAATTACTGAATTATTGACTGTCTGGTTGAATGAGTGAGTGAGTGAATGAATGAATGAATATGTGGGCTTCAGTTTGGCTGGTAGGGTCTGTGTCCGCTGCCAATGATGGCTTTTCACCAACGGAACACAAGGACTCCATGGAAACCCAGAGTGTGTGACAAGACTAGCCTCTCTCCCTTTCAACTCACTAATTCCTCACTGTTGCTTTTAAACACTCTCTCACCCTTTCAACTCACTAATTCCTCACTGTTGCTTTTAAACACTCTCTCACCCTTTTAACTCACTAATTCCTCACTGTTGCTTTTAAACACTCTCTCACCCTTTCAACTCACTAATTCCTTTTAAACACTCTCTCACCCTTTCAACTCACTAATTCCTTTTAAACACTCTCTCCCTTTTTCTCTCTCCCTTTCTATTTTCAACTCTTTTTTTTCTTTTTCTTTCTATCTCATTCTGTTGTCTGTCTTTGTACTCGTTCACGTTATCCGGCTCCTCTAAAACCATGGAAACCAAACAAACTCTGTCTCTTATCTGAGTGATTAGTTTCTCCCTAGTCAGCGCTGAATAAAAACGTTTGGACTCGCCAGACCCCCACTTTCAACCCGACCCATCAGATCCGCTCACTCACACACACACACACACACACACACGCACGCACGCACACACACACACACACGCACACACACGCACACACACACACACACGCAGACAGACACACACACACACAGACACACACACACACACACACACACACACATCAGATCTGCTCTGATTTATTAGATTTAAGGAGAGGTTTGCCAGCACTGTATGAGGTGAACGCACCCACCCACACACATGCACACACACACACACGCTGGACAGACTCAGTGCCAGTCAGTGGAGTGCAGAGTGTGTGGACTGTGTGTGAGGAAAGTCTCTCTGGCCACTAGGAGCAGACAAACAGGAGAGGGGTCATGTGAAACCAGCATAGTGTGTGTATGGGGGGGGGCACCAGAGAGAGTTCTAGAACACTGACCCAGAGCCAGTCCTGCAGTCAGGAGCACTAGAGAGAGTTCTAGAAAACTGACCCAGAGCCAGTCCTGTGGTCAGGAGCGAGAGTTCTAGAACACTGACCCAGAGCCAGTCCTGTGGTCAGGAGCACCAGACAGAGTTGTTGACAGCTAGATCGAGTTCAAAGGAGCTCATCAGCATTATCACAGGTATTTGTACAGATGTACTAACACTTTTGCGCCCACTTCAGGCGTATTTGTTTCGCCTTGTGCATGTAAAATCATTGCGAGGTATGTACAAACAGACCGCAATGATGTAAAAGCGCAAACTGCCTCTTGTGGGAGCTGAAAATGGCAAATTGCTTTTCCATGTCATGCATATGCATTCATGGGAGGATCCAGGGGAAAGTGGGAGTTTAGCGTAAAAAGATGGGAGGGGAATAGTAAAGAGCGCCTAATTATGTATTCCGCGGTATGTACAAAGACTCCTCCTGAAAGCGCACGTCTATTCTGCGCCTAAATACTTCCGCCTTGTAAAAACAGGTGTTAATCCAAATTGCAGTTCAATACGTCAACAAGAGAACCGTTCAAAGACAACAGAATCGCTATTTAGAGCACCAGTTTTGTACGTATTTGTACTACCAAAAGCAACCTTAACTTTCTTTTGAATACTTTCACTTTCACGTCATTCACTTAAACGTTCCTACTTGCTAGATTTGACCAATCTTCCATAGCCTACTTGCAAAAGTAGTTTGAGTAGAACTAATGATCTTCATTATCTCCCTGCTTGTTGACATCTTATCATGTATGGTATTATTTCATGATCGCTAAACATTTGATTCTTTTTAATGTTGTCATCAGTTAACTTCATTCACCTGCGCTTGTATGTTCAGTTGTGGACCTTCGTAAATAGCAGTAGGGGGCGGAGAAAGGCGCAGTTTACACTAAGGATTGAACGACTGATACGATGGA
>NW_027468718.1:13798851-13801351 GCF_046254945.1 Alosa pseudoharengus | reverse complement strand
TCTATCTATCTATCTATCTATCTATCTCTCTATCTGTCTATCTGTCTATCTATCTATCTATCTATCTATCTATCTATCTATCTGTGACCTCTGGACTACTGTGAGTGTTAACCATTTTTCTTGCTCCTCTCCAGATGCCACTCCTACCTGGGCCCTTCCCACAGCATTTACACCAATCACAATCCCCCCTCCACAGAGCCACACCCACAAAAACATGACCACACCCACAACCAACACCAATCAGCATAGAGAGACTCAAGTCGTGCCTAAAACTAGCGTGCAAAAAAAAGACAAGCTACACCACTCTAAACCTAAAACTTCAGGCCAGCATGTGCCCACTCCACCCAAAGTACCGGCCCCAGGCCAAGACACCCAACACCAACGCCTCACCACCACCACACCCACCAGAAACATTCACCATAAACACAGAAATAGACGACCACATCTAGATGCTAAATACCAGCCTAAAACTAGCGCCCCAAAACAGCATCTACCCACCATTACATCACCCGATGCCCAACCCCCACCGAAAATGACTGAGGCTACTAACACCCATGACTTAGCCACGAGCAGTGGCCAAAGACAGCCTATCCAGGGTCGACCTAAAGCTGATACACCTGTGAAACCTGTGACCCAGAGGCAGAGAGAGAAGCCCACCAGGCCGGTCAGTTCTGGAAAGACCCAGTCTCCACTCAGAACCACAGAGCAGAGGAAGAAGCCCACTAGGCCGGTCAGTTCTGGAGAAACTCGGTCTCTGCTCAATAACACTGCAGTCCAGCAGCAAGGTGAACACCAGCCTTCAGCTGCCATGTCTCCCACTGCGGATACATCCCTGCCAGAGATGACCAAATGCACAACCTCGCCAAAAACACTCTCAGCGCCTAGTACCCCTCCTGCCCACCCTCTCGCCCCTGAGTTGCGCCGCACTGGGGCAGAACAAGAGGCCGCACAGGCCAACAATGAGGGAACACCAGACACACACACACAGATTCACACAACGAAACGCCAACCCGCTGACACTCAGTCAACGCACAACACAGAACAAACATCGCTGGTTGGCATGGCAACCCCTGCAGATGTGCGCCCAGATAGTCAGTCACCAGTCAGTAAGGTCCTCCGTGGGTCATCTGTTCACACAACTCAACACGTCACTGAAAGCCCTGCGATGCTCCCTGACACAGACCGTGCCTTGGAAAACAAGGGCCCGGCCAGCTCTGCAAGTGAGCCAATCACAGTTCGCCAAGGTTTATTTCCTATCACACCGAGCCAGCCACATCCTACTGAACGACTGCCAATCGCTGACAAGAAGCCAATCAAAATAAGCCAAAAGCCATCGAAAAAGCCCACCAAAACCACAAAACCCTCCACGAATGGTAAACAGCCAGGCGGAAAACAAAACAAGCCCAAACAGCAGGCAGAGAAAGTCAAACAGCCCTCCAAGGCTGTCCAGACTCCAGATGGAACACGCCAAGAGCCAATCAAACACAGCCAGCAAACATCCCGAGATAGCAAACAGCCAATCAAAACAGGTCAAAAGCCCTTGTATCGCAAACAAAAACAACAAACCAATAAGGGGCCAATCAAAACAGCCCAGAGGGTGTCCAGCACCACTGATTGGCCGCTCACCACAGGGAGACCACAGGATGGCCACAGTCAGAAAACTCCCAGCAGCCCCTTCAGTGTCACCCAGTACTCGCCACCCACTGCTAGACTAAGACCGACCACTACACAGCACCAGCAACACACCCACAGGACAGGCGTGGATACCCCGGTACACACCCACAGGACACAGATGCTGAGCACACCTAGTCCTGTGCAAACCCAAGAGGATCCTAAACACACAACAACAACAGCCAAACAAATATTCCAGCAGCACGACAACAGACCCCTATTCCCCTTACACACTATCAGCACCGCTCAAACCTCGACCACTCTGACCACCCAGCGTCCAACTCAGGCCAATCCCAACGCAACACCCCACACACACATCCAGAGTGTTGCCCCGGTCACCCCCAGCTCCTCCAGAGAGACCGGTCCTCATCTTGCCACAGCGAAACGACCGCATAGCCCCCTGGGTAACTAAGCCACCCCTTTGCCTTAGAGAGTTGACTTTCAGTTGACTGCCTTGCTGTGCCAGCTGTGGTTGTCAAACATAAACAGAAATCTGGTGGTGTGGAGATCTCAGTCATACCCTAGGCTCTGATGACACATAGATGTGTGAACACAAGAACAGACATGATTGCACATGGAGATGAGAGGAGAGGAATGCCTTGTCCTGAGCTCCCTGAGCACTAGGAAGCCAAGAGAACAGCTAGCGTTCCTGTACAACACACCCTGAGCACTAGGAAGCAGCTAGGAGAAGAGCAGCTAAAGTTCCTGTACGACACACCCTGAGCACTAGGAAGCAGCTAGGAAGGGAACAGCTAAAGTTCCTGTACGACACACCCTGAGCACTAGGAAGCAGCTAGGAAGGGAACAGCTAAAGTTCCTGTACGACACA
>NW_027468718.1:13768851-13783851 GCF_046254945.1 Alosa pseudoharengus | reverse complement strand
GAGAGTAAAAGAGAGAGTGAGAGGGAATGAGAGAGAGAGAGAGACAGAGAGAGAGAGATATGGAATGTGAGAGAGTAATAGAGAGACAGAGAGAGAGAGAGAGGCTCAACAGGAGATGATGGAGACAGCAGATTCCTGATTCCTACATCCAAGTCTTGTTTCACTGACTGATTGTTCTATAGCAGCTACGCATGACATGGTCACAAATCTTTTATTTGTATTTGTGTTTTTTATCTGTTTGGTGATTTAAAAAGAAAGAATAAAAGTTACAGCCCCTCTGCCATGACCTCTGACCTGTGTGGTGCTTCCGATCTCCTCAGGTATGAGTTCACAGTGACGCCCAAGAATGAGCTGGGTGTTGGCCCCTCAACTGAGCCAGTCACCTTCAGCACAGAGTCAGGTAAGGAACAGAGCCTGCATGGCTTTAAAGCAACACCAAAGAGTTTTTTGTACCTTAAAATAATGTTTCCAAAATCGTTTCAGTGGTTCATCAACTTGTAACAGGGTGAACGGCACTTCTGCATTCGCTTCGCAGCCCTCTATCGGCTATAACCGCACTATGTAAGTTTGCCAGATCGGGTAGCGTATCTGTAGTTCGATGGAATGAGACATAAGAAACTACAAATTTGACTTGCGTTTGATGTTGCAATACATCGTACTTTCATAAATCATGCAACATATTCTACCTTGTCTGTGGACATTGTTATTTGCAAAGCCGGTGCTGGATAAAGAAATAGCGTGTGTGCGACAGAGGGAAAGTTCTTTGGTGTTGCTTTAAGTCACCAACATGGCTTCTACTTTCTCAAAGATTCCACCTCCATAGAGCCAATGTGGCTTCTGTTCTCTCAGGCTATATACAGTAAAACGTGCGCACAATTTAGTAAAGCGTGTAGATGATTTATTAAATTGACAGCACAATTCAGTAAAATGAGCGCACTATTTAGTGAAACGTGCACATGATTTAGTAAAATGAGCACACAATATACTAAATTGTGCAGACAATCTAGTAAAATGAGATCACAATATAGTAAAATGAGATCACAATCTAGTAAAATGAGATCACAATATAGTAAAATGAGATCACATTATAGTAAAATGAGCGCACATTCTCTGGATACACAAAAAATATCTTGCAGTGACACCTCCTGGGCTCCGTACAAAATAAAAGACAAAAGGTAGAATAATTTAAAGACAGATTCAGAATTTGTAACTCAGTGCAGTTAGCAGAAGGTATCTGAGAACAGTTTGGTCTTTAGTCTAGATTTAAAACTGACTACAGTTGGGGCCTTTTTGATGTCATCCGAAAGTTGGTTCCAGAGCTGAACCGCATAGCTGCTTCACCATGTTTTGTTCTAACAGCAGGTTTTACTAACAGGTTTTTCTTCTGAGACCTGAGAGGTTGAGAAGGTGTAAACCTCACTCTCCTCAAGACGCCTCAAGAGTGCTGCTGGCATGAAAGCTAGTAGCCTGGGCTTTTAGTTCGATTGTCAGCACGCTCGACCCCCGATCCGAGGTGTTGCTGTTTCGCTGGTTCGAGTCCGGGCGTGTGCAGGGCTGAACCGCGCAGGTTCAACACAACGCAGGTTTCACTGACAGGCTGAGAAGGCGTCGATCACTTTCCTGAGCCCGCCCCCAGGGCCATAATAGACCTCTGAAGTTCGCCTACAAAAAAGCTGCCATCTTTGACATCCGGTATCTGGCGATTTTTCCTATGGGAAAATAACATGGGGATTTTGAATAATCGCACCTGTTAAAGTCTCGTGGGGATGAAAAAGTCTGAAATGCAGACGTTTTCCTGAACACACTTTTGTCCTCTGCCTTCGAGTGGATACTGTGATCTCCGGTAAGTGAAGGCGGCACACTTAGATTTTTGCTTCTCCAGAGCTAACTTGCAATGCAATTTGCTATAGGCAGTTAGCTTCAATTAACAACCGGATCTCCTTATATGGGCAAAGATGGCCGTTTTGGATCTTTTTTGTAGGCGAACTTCAGAGGTCTATTAGTCATGACTGATGCTGTCTCATTCTCTTTCAATACTTTGCTTAATGAAGTGATTCATCAAGTAAACTTTTCTATAGAAGAGAGACGTAGTCCTGGTTCACACAGCCAATGATGTTACAACACAAATTACTTTTATAATGTTTATTAAAGTAAATAATCTAAATAAGTAAAATGAAGTAAACAAATCAACACATTCATACATTTACATTTATTCATTTAGCAGTAAATCCAAAGCGACATAAAGAAATGAGGACTCTGTCCTCCATTGGCAGCCCTCTGAAGTAAAAGTGTAATGTTAGTATAATGTAGAATATAGCTTAGCCACTTTGTGGTTGTGATTAGCAACTGCGGCTAGCAGCAGCTCTCTTTAATAGTTTTAACCTCTGTAGCTTGGCCTCCCCTAAACATGCGGTTGTGGTGTATGTGTGAGAGTGTGTAATTGGGGAGTATTTAAGATCTAGTAGGGCGTGAGATGAGAGCGTGTGCTTATGTGTTTGATTAGAGTGGTTCTCCGCGGATGAAATCGCAAGCGTGAGTGTAATTAGCCTGGCGCTACGCTAATGGATTCAACGTGGCCTTGGCTTTAGTAACCTTGGCAACCACTCACCCAGGGCTGGTGATGGAGACAATGGAGTCCTGTTAGCTTGCCAGAACCTTGTATAACACACACACACACACACACACACCAGCTGTGAAAAGGGTGAAATTGAGTTGACAGTAAACTAATAGCTCTTTAATAATGGCCCCTACTCCTCCTCTCCTCTCTAGCGGATCCTCGTGTAGCAGAGGTCACAGGTGAGTTGCCTTCATTACTCATATTCACAGGTGCCGAAAGGTGTGAGATTGTGTGTGTGTGTGTGCACGTGTGTGTATGTGTGTGCACGAACGCAAGGGTGGGAGAGAGAGAGTGAGATCAAGAGTCCTCTGAAGAGTAAAAACAAAACACACTTCACTCAAGTTCACTCAATGTATCATCCAATCTGTTACAATCCACAGTGATTAGATGAGTCTTTATCTCCCTCACACACACACACACATGCACACACATATACAGTACATACACACAGCAAAAACACCACAATGTGATTAGATGAGTCCCTCTCTCTCACACACACACACACACACACACACACACACACACAAACAGCACACTGCCATGATAGCCTACACTGCATGACTTCACATGATGGATCCCCTGTTGGAGGACCCTCTCCCTGACGTCCGTCTTTGTGTGACCGCCCGCAGGCAAGCGCGCCATCTGGTCCACGTTCCCCTTTAAGCTGGACATGAGTTCGGAGTGCAATGGACCGCAGTACATCAAGCGGACCTGGTACCGCAAGTTCGTGGGCATCCAGCTCTGCAACTCACTGCGCTACAAGATCTACCTGAGCGACTCCCTCAGGGGTCAGTCACTGTCCTGTCCACTCATCTAGCATTGTCCATATTCTCTCTCTCTATATATATATATATATATATATAGATACTGCTCAAAAAAATTAAGGGAACACGTCAATCATACGCTGGATCGGTACTCTGACACTGTTTGACTCTGAGCACAAGTAAAACTTTTGAGGAGAGTGTTTTATTTTGCAAGAACTGTCAGACATTCTGTGAATGTAGTTTGAGAATGGAGAAAAGGGTGGAAGGTTTCAAAACAATTGTGGAAAACTGTAAGTGTCCCCTTAATTTTTTGAGCATATATATATAAAAATTATATTCCAATGAATAAATATATCGCCCACCATCTGCTCTTTTCTCTAAGGGATCATATTTATCAACCCATTTCATCATAACTCTTAACTTCTCCTTCCTCTTTTTCTGGAGCTACACAAGGCAGACATCCATTTATTCAGCTGTAACAATCAGCCAATCAATCAATCAATCTCATCTCCTCAGCCACCATGGTTACAACTTTGTGCATCCCATAATGAAGACTCCATTTATCCACATTATGTGGGCAGGATGATGAACTTGCAGTAATTGCAGACAGAATTGACAGAAATCTTTCACTCCTTTCACAGATGACAAAGCGTTAATCACAATACAGAACACAGAATGATGTGACCCTTCCATGAGTGAACTTGCATTAATGCACATAGTAAAATCATGTATTTTGTGTGTGTGTGTGTGTGTGTAGGGCCGTTCTACCACATCGGGGACCAGTCAGGTCATGGGGAGGATCATTGTCAGTTTGTCGACTCTTTCCTGGATGGACGCACAGGCAGCTCTACACCATTCAACAAGCTCCCCGAAACAGAAGGTATACACACTCACGCACGCAGGCACACACACAGGCACCTCCGTACCACTTGAGTATGTTCTTCAACTGTCAGGTCAAAATTGACGTGCGAGACCATCTTTGAACCATTTTTATGAAAATATGAACAAAAGCAATCTTTTTTCTGATATTAAGGACACACTAGGAAAAGTCACTGCATTTCAAGTTAAAAACATTATCTCGGGGGGTCCTATGCTCTTCAAAATAGTCATGGGTCAATTTTTTTTAACCCTCACAACAACACAAGGGTTTAATCATCCCAGTAAGTGCAAGGTTACACACACACAGCCATACCACTCAACCATCAGTTCAAAACACAAGGAAGATATCATATACATACTTAGGAAATATATTGTAAATACACAAACACACACCCACCCACAACCATAGCAGTCAACCATCAGGTCAAAACACGCGCGCGCACACACACACACACCATCTCCTTCCTCTTCAACCAGTTGACGGAAATGACACACGGTGTGACGCGGTTATTATCTATTCCCTGACTCTAAGCTTCACCTGTGTGTGTGTGTGTGTGTGTTGCAGGTTTCTACAGGGCCATGCGCCAAGAACCAGTGGAATTTGGAACCATCGGTGGAAATTCCCACATTAACTACGTCTCCTGGTATGAGTGCGGAGTAGCTATCCCTGGCAAGTGGTAGGACCCCCGCCCCCAACGCTGGCTGGCTGTCCACAGATCTGCCCAAGTGTAGTAGCGAGCCGTCCAGAGAGACTGCCTGATCTGAAGTGCCAAGAGAATCCTGCCGCTCTGGAGGCCAGACAGTAGAGTGCAGCCTTCTCCTGAGCATGTGTGTAAAATATATCTGTAAACACACACACACACACACACACACTACTCCTAAGCATGTGTAAAATATATCTGTAATCACACACACACAGCCTACTCCTGAGCATGTGTGTAAAATATATCTGTAATCTTCAAGAGTTAGTGACTGACAGCAACAAGAGCGTGCACACACACATACACACAGACTACACAGACACACACACACAGACACAGTTAGGGAGAGCGATAAAACACACACTGGGAGGTTTGTGTCCTGACAGAGGTCAGATAAGGTGCTCTTATTTATGAAACATATCAGTACACAGTACATACACACCTCCAGCCACTTAACTAATCAATAATTTTCAAGCAAATCAAGGCACACACCATATGTATGGTCATCATATCACACAGAGTATAAATCACAGCTTTGCCAAACAGCAACACACACACACACGTACCATTACAGCTTTGCTGAACATGATAAGGGGTCCAGGTGGTCTCTGCATAAATACACACACACACAGACACACACATACGTATTTATTCTGTATGTATATGATGTAATAGAGCTTATTTAACTCAGAGAGGCGTATGACCTTGCTATCATATCAGGATGGGATCGATCATTGAGAGTGTCTGGAAGTCTGGTTTGAGTGAATGAGTGTGTGTGCACATATCTTTGTAATAACAAGTCTGTTTGTGTATTTTGATGACAAAGATTGTGTGTGTTGCGTGAAGTGTGTGTGTGTGTGTGGTTGTGTGCGGAGTATAAGAAAGTGGTTGTCTGTTTGTGGTGGTGACAACGTGTCTGTCGGCTTTCCGTGAGCTGGGTTTACAGAAACAGAAAGCCATCTGCCCTCAAGTTTACAAACGAAGGATTTTATTATACGAAAATTTGTAGGGAGGAACTCCCCGACTATACAGAGCATAATTTTATTTTTGACATGTATGTGACGTATTATGTAATATTTTCTGTAATAAAAGCGTAAATTAAACTGTTTGTGTGGATTATACGAGTGAAGAGTGGCCACGAGAAACAGTTACTGCATTTTCAGGGTTTATAAAATCCAGTGACTTTTCAAGATGTTAACTTGCTACAAACACAGTCTTTCAGCTACTACTACCACACACACACACACACACACACACACACATCATTGACTGTAATCAGTAGAAATGTTCCATTTGAAAGCCTTTATTTAGTTTGAGAAACAAAAAAAAGAACAGTTACAGTTTAAACAGAAAGTCCTACAGCAACTGCAGACACACCTGCAGCCGTTAGAAAAGACTGGGAGCGAAGGATGAACATACACAAAGAGGGGAGAAGAGATAAAAGAGAGAAAACAACTGAGAGAGAGAGAGATAGAGAGAGAGGGAGACTCCTTCAAAAGGCAGGACTATGCCTGAGCACTGATCATTCTCTAGTGTTTTAACTGTTACAATTTAGGGTGCGTTAGGACAGGGTCAGGGTGACAAGCGATAAAACACTCAACACACACACACACAAAAATACACACTAACATGGACGGACAGAAGACAAAACAGAAACACACACACACATTTACACAAACACACTTTTACTCTCTCATTAAACTCCCAGATTGCACCTTACAAGTGAGCGCGCACACACACACACACGTAAATCCTATTCTGTTTGGTCTCTCATATGTGCAATCACACACACACACACACACACAAAAACTAAAATGAAATAAATGGGGGGTGGTTGTGTGTGTGTGTGTGTGTGTGTGTGTGTGTGTGTGTGTGTGTAGGGAAGGGTGAGGCCAGATATAAGGCTGGTTGGGGTGGGGTGCTCACCTGACCACTTCTGACAACATCAGGTCATCGGAGTGTGTGTGTATGTGTGTTGTGTGTTTGTGTTGTGTTTGTGTGTGTGTATGTGTGTGTGTGTGTCTGGGGTAGGAAGGGTTTATCGGTATCCAGGGCCGGGCTGGGTATAGCCCGTTCCGTAAGGAGGGCGGTTTCGGGCATAGGGGTTGGAGCCTCCGGGAGGGGGGGTTACCGTGGCACCAGGTGGGGGGGTGTAGGTGGGGCGGGGCTGGTAGCCGGGGGCTGGTTGAGAGGTGGGGGGCAGGCTGTAATTGGCTGGCTGCTGCTGCTGAGGTGCACCCTGGGAAGTGTAGTTCTGAGGGGGGAAGGCCCCTGGGGGGTACTGGGCAGCCCCCTGGGGAGGGGGAGGCTGTGATTGGCCAGTGCTGAAGCCCGAGGCGGGGGCCTGGGAGGTGGGGGCCTGTGGCGGAAAGTTCTGGAACTGCTGCTGCTGCGGCTGCTGAGGAGCTCCAGGCTGCTGCTGGGGGGTGTAACCTGCTGAGACACACACACACACACACACACACACACACACACACACACATACGCACATACATACACACACATGCACACACACGCACACACACACAAAACAAACACTTGATATTTATTCGTCTGATCATTTGTTTTAACCTACTGTTCACTTACTTCATTCTTCAGCATTTATTTCTGTGTCTGTATACCTTCATAATTTAACCAACAGGGGTTCCATTAATTTTATACTTTTCATTTAGTGTTATTGTGATTATTATTATATTGTAAACTGTTTTAATAGCATATGCAGCATATCTCATATGTGTCAGGCCATTTCAAATACCTGTGACCCTTGAAATCGGACGATAGATGACTGATGATTGAAATAGATGATTGTTTTATCCAGCTGAGCTTACTGGGTAAGTAATGTGTGTGTATGTACACGTGTGTGTGTGTGTGTGTTCTTACCAGGGTACTGCATGCCATACTGCTGTTGTGGCTGCTGCTGCTGTGGGGCTGCAGGCTGTTGGGGGGGATATCCACCTGGGGCCTGGTACTGCTGATACATCTGACCTGCTCACACACACACACGTGCAGCAACACACACACGTGCAGCAGCACGCACACGCACACACACACACACACAAAAGGAGAGTGAAGGGAGAGTCAATCAAACTGGAGAGTAGATACGTATATCATGTACTTCAGCAGACAGTGAATGTGCCTATGCGCGCACGCGCACGCGCACACGCACACGCACACGCACACGCACACACACACACACACACACACACACACACACACACACACACACACACAGACACAGACACAGAAATGTAATGATGGAAAATTCAGAGACACTACTCTCTCACACGATCACTGCAGAACGTCCTCACATTTTAACACACACACACACACACACACACACACACACACACAGACAGAAAGGATGACTTCTGAATCCCTTCCACATCAACTAGGGCTGTCATTTTTGTGAAAAAATCCTGTTCGATTTTTGAGACATAAGTGTTCATTGAATCGATTGTAAAATCGATTTTTCATGTCTAAAGACGTTTTCAACGCCAAATATAGGCCACTCCACAAACTAACAGGCATTAGGACAAACAGAGGGGCGCTTGTAGATGCAAGCCAGCAACATTTCTGATGATTTATTGGCATGAAGTTTCGTGAACAATGACAAACAGGAGTGCAACATTCTCGAAAAACAATAAGCCGAGTGGACTGCCTACATCAGTGACAAACATGACTGCAGGATTTAACGTAGCTGTGTCTGTGTTTACGATTAGAAATGTCAAACAAATTTAGCCTACGTAGAACTCGATTGCACAGTTTGCATAGCCTACCGCTTTGTTCTTCTCCATAGTTTGATATACCAAAAATCCGAAGTACTTCCACATCTAACTCCTCAAGTTATTAGGGCCTATCACTCGTCTCTCTCATGTCGCACAGGTTGATCGCGTTGTCCTCCATATTTTGGCAAAACAGGAGCTGCACAGCAGCTGATTGAAACAGCTGTTTCCGGTGCGTAAAATTGGTGGGAATTACTGCACTTCGGAATTCTTTTATCTTATATTTTTGTTTGTGAATTTTGTAACATCTATCCTTTTTATTTGTTTAATTCATTTAAAATGAATAGTGTTTGGTTAAAATCGATTCCCTATTTTAGTTTTCGAGAAAAAGAGAAAGAGGGAGAGTGTGTATGTGTGTGTGTGTGTGTGTTATAACTCAGACCATGTGTTTGTGTTAGGGCAGAGATAAACAAACAAGGTGAATACATTCCCAATAACCGGCCATCCATACACTCCCAAATACACACACACACACACACAAGCACACACACACACACACACACACAAACACAAATGAATACCATTCATACACTACTGGAGGACATATACACACAAACACATGCACATACACACTAAGGCCATCCCACACACTGACAAAGTGTGCACACACACACACAATGAATAACAAAGCACACACACCATTAATGGCATCCATGCACTAATAAAGAAGAGCTCACGTGTACACAAGCTCCTGCACACATGTGTGTCTGTGTCTGCATTTAGGATTCAACTCCTATTTGTGTGTGTGTGTGCATGTGTGTGTGCATGTGTGTGTGCATGTGTGTGTGTGTGTGTGTGTGTGTGTGTGTGTGTGTGTGTGTATGTGTGTATGTGTCTGTGCATGTGTGTGTGTGTACACACATGTGATTCAGCTGCTCAGAGCTTTACTTTGGAATAGGAAGACAGAGGAATGTAGAATGCAGCCAAACGGACATGTTCCTGTCCATACTGGACCCTCATCAAAGAAGTCACTCACACACACACACACACACTGACAAGCGCACACACACACTCACGAGCGCACACACACACTCATGAGCGCACACACACACTCACACACTCACGAGCGCACACACACACTCACGAGCGCACACACACAGTGTGCAACACGTGCATGTCATACTGAAACAAAAACATTAGACCTGAGAATATACTCACAGGACCGACACAAGCATGCGCACACGCACACACGTACGTACGCGCGCACACGCGCACGCACACACACACACACAAACACACACACACACACACACACACACACAGACACAGACACACACACACACACACACACAGTAGAGGCATAATGGAGTTAATTTCAAAGAAAATGGAACTGAACTGCCATAGCGAATTCTCCTGACATTTCCATGAGTGTGTTTGTGTTCAAGTGAGAGAATTTGAAAGAACTTCTGCCCGTCTCACTCTTTGTGTGTGTGTGTATGTGTGTGTGGGAAAGAGAGAGCGAGACAAGAGAAAATGTCCCCTCATCTGTCTCTGAGTGAGTGTGCGAGTGTAACACATATAAACAGGAACATTAAAGAGGCCCTATGCAACAATTTTATCAAAAATGACCTTAATTATGCAGGTTGAGTCGTTGTTATGGTTCTACAACACTGTTTGGGTCGTTTGGTGGGTGCTTCGTCTCCCCCTAGTGCTTCTCCGCGGAAAAAAAGAATATGCAACTTTCTGGTCCGAACACATCTGGATGTAACTCAGCAGAAATACTCGAAAATGTAGTCAAATTGTAGTTTCTAAGAAAACTGCAAAACGGACTCCGACTTGGCTTTTTTGCTGTTGAAATTGTAAGTAGCCTACCCTTGGGTGAACTTCGTTTTTGTAATGTGATTTGATAGTCTCTTGAACAATGTGTTTGCTCGTCGTTTAGCTTGGTTTATTGATGGCTAGCTCGCTAGCTAGTGGGGGTTTAGCATAGCAGTCACTTGCTACCGAAGCTGCAGGGGGAGCTATGTCATGAAAAATGCGAGCCCAAATCAGGCGAAAACCCAGAAACAGCGAAGGAATAACCAGACCTGCATAGGGCTTCTTTAAGCACCAGTCACAGCAAGTCTCCACTACCACTAAATGTCAGGGTTGGGTCAGAGCTACACACAATGTGTGTGTGTGTTTGTATGTATATGTATGTGTGTATGTGTGTGT
Organism: Alosa pseudoharengus; assembly: GCF_046254945.1. Taxonomy (NCBI): domain Eukaryota; kingdom Metazoa; phylum Chordata; class Actinopteri; order Clupeiformes; family Clupeidae; genus Alosa; species Alosa pseudoharengus. Next base: position 13,772,954 of record NW_027468718.1, on the reverse strand, counting down.
TTGAAAAAAAAAAATATATATATGTGTGAGGACACAGCTATTATTAGCCTTACGGTAGCGTGACTGAAGCGGATGACTGACTATGTCCAGTTTTATCAACCGAGTGAGTGTCTTTTTCTGCCCCCTAGTTAATACCAGGGACTGTCATAAGGTGTCACTATAGAATATAATTAATGTATTTCGGGGGAAGTAAGGGGAGAAGAAGTTATATGTACACAGATTGTGTAGGCTATAGGCCCACTTTTAAAATGTGCTACTGCTACGTCAATGGAAAACTTCTCCTGGTCGGTAAAATGACACCAGGATATTTCTAACAGTTCGTGCTTTTGACCGTTTGTGCCCTGAAAGGCAAGTCTTTCACATTCATATTCGGTTACATCTGCCAAGAACGATCGAGAGCTGACACATTGAGTAACGAGTAGCCTAATGAGTAGGCTACATTTTAGCTCTACCGTAAAACCTTATAGCGGTGTGGACAAATGGAATGACTGCTAATGTGTTTAATCTTCACCTAAACAAAGTCAGGGTTTAACAGTCAAAACGTATGTTTATCCGTGAAATTGGTTCACAATATGAAAGTGTAGACTGTATACTGTCGAATTATGCAAAAACGTGAAATTCAACCCGTATGTTTGTTTATCGTGGATTTTCTCATAATAGCACTTTGCGCAAGACGACTGGTTTCGTCTTGCAGGGTCACATATATATATATATATATATATATATATATATATATATATATGTATGTGTGTGTGTGTGTGTGTGTGTGTGTGTGTGTGTGTGTACATCTAGCATTTTAATTCCCCACTCACTCTCTCTTTCTACTCTTTCACTGCCATCCCTTTATTCTTCCTTCTCATTCTCTCTATCCCCCTTTCATCCTTCCATCACACACACAAGTGTGTGTGTGTGTGTCTTCACCCAGTGACAGGTGACATCTGTGTGTGTGTGTGTGTGTGTGTGTATGTGTGGAGATATAACCTTGCATGGCATTGTCCTTGGCAGTGGATGCTTTCCTGGAAAAGAAGCTCTTCCCTGGAATGTGTGCGTGTGTGTGTTCTGTGGAATATTCACATTGATGTGACAGAGATTGTGCAATGTCCCGAAGTGTTCTTGCGCATACCTCACATGAGCTGACAGCAGTGTGTGTACGTGTGTGTGTGTGTGTACGTGTATGTGTGTGTGTGAGTACGTGTGTGTTTTCTCTCAAATCAGACCTGAAGTCTGTTATACAGTACTTATAAATATGCTGTCCTTACACACACAATCCTGTCATCATATTCATAAAATCTCACACACACAGTTTCCATATACAGTAGAGTGGCTGCTCTGTGTGTCTCTCTGTGTGTGTGTGTGTGTGTTTGTGTGTGTGTGTGTTAGGGATGGGCATTCAATTAAATTTTCTTAGTCGATCGTCGGAGAATTAACGATCGACTATCGATTAATAATTCATATTTTTATATATATATATTTTTTTATTTTAAATTAAAAATGCAATGGAAATACAAAAATACATTGTGTTTTTCCTCGATGAGATCTTTATTAACAAGAAGAACAACTTGTCGCAGTTAAACTGGACTTTTGGTTATATTAGGCTAAACTTGAAGATATAGCCTATGCGCTGCGGTGCTCTAAAAGCAGCGGAACCTAGCTGCGAGCCGACGGAAACAGGTAACTGACTATGGTGTCAAATATTACCCCGGGGTGGTAAAATGTTTAATTTCTGCGACAGTGAAATTAATTTAATTGCTTCAAGACTCATACTATGCAACACAACCTGCATTAGTTTAATCGATAACAAATTAACGTGATCGACAAAATTCTTAATAATCAATTATCGATCGTCGATTAATCATGCCCATCCCTAGTCTGTGTGTGTGTGTGTGTGTGTGCGTGTGTACTGCGATGGTTAGTGCATGATGATGTGCAGGTCTATATTTATGTGTGTGTGTGTGTGTGTGCGTGTGTACTGCGATGGTTAGTGCATGATGATGTGCAGGTCTATATTTATGTGTATGTGCCTGTGCATTCATGTGTTTAAGGTGTAAGATACTGCCACATGTGTACAAGGCACCGTCCACTGTTTGCTTTGCGTAGGCGGGCGGGGGGCCTGTGTGTGTGTGTGTGTGTGTGTGTGTGTGTGTGTGCGTACCGTCCACTGCTTGCTGTGCGTAGGCGGTGGGGGCCTGAGTGTGTGTGTGTGTGTGTGTGTGTGTGTGTGTGTGTGCGCGTACCGTCCACTGCTTGGTGTGCGTAGGCGGTGGGGGCCTGAGTGTGTGTGTGTGTGTGTGTGTGTGTGTGTGTGTGTGTGTGTGTGTGTGTGTGTGTGTGTGTGTGTGTGTGTGTGTGTGTGTGTGTGTGTGTGTGTGTGTACCGTCCACTGCTTGCTGTGCGTAGGCGGTGGGGGCCTGAGTGTGTGTGTGTGTGTGTGTGTGTGTGTGTGTGTGTGTGTGTGTGTGTGTGTGTGTGCGCGTACCGTCCACTGCTTGTTGTGCATAGGCGGTGGGGGCCTGAGTGTGTGTCTGTGTCTGTGTGTGTGTGTGTGTGTGCGTGCGTGCGTGCGTGCGTGCGTGCGTACCGTCCACTGCTTGCTGTGCGTAGGCGGCGGGGGCCTGGGGGGCCACAGCTGGTGGGGGGGCAGAGGAGGCTGAGTTGATGCTGTCAGGAGTTCCAGAACGTTCCTCTGCTTGGGCAGCTACAGCAGCAGGAACTGAGAGAGAGAAGGAGGAGGGAGGGAGGGATAGAGAGAGGGAGAGAGAGGGAGAGAGAGGGAGAGAAGGAGAAGGGAGAAGGAGGGGCCAAATGTCATTCAAATGTCAAATGTCTTTGATTGTGTATTTGTTCATTTTCATGTGTGTGTGTATGTGTGAGTGTGTTTGTATGTGTGTGTGTGTGTATGTATGTGTGTATGTATGTGTGTACCTGCACTGGGTTCCTCAGACAGGCCGAAGGCGGAGATGACGTTCTTGCTGACCTCGTCCTGGTTCTTGAGTGGGTCGAACGCAGACATGCTTGCAGCACTCACTGGGGCCTTTACTGGCTCCACACACACCTTATCACCTACACACACTATGGATGTGCACACACGCACACACACACGCACGCACACACACACACACACACACGTACACACACACACGCACGCACGCACGCACGCACGCACGCACGCACGCGTACACACACACACACACACACGTACACACACACACACACACACACACACACACACACACACACACACACACACACACACACACACACACACACACACACACACACACACACACACACACACACACACACACACACACACACACACACACACACACACACACACACACACACACACACACACACACACACACACACACACGAGTGAGAGAGAAAACTGTTATTAGACAATTCATTACTTATCATAGGACCTTAATGGAAGTGCAGAATTACACAACAGACTAGGGGTGTCATGATCTCGGTTTTAAGTCAAAAATCTTCTCAATCGAATCACTATCTCGAACTTTGAAATCAAATGTAGAATCGGCGATGCAGCCACACCCTCAATGTCACGTCCAGCATGCATGCCAAGAGGGGAAAAAAACACCCAAGGTGTTGGAAGTGTGGCGCGTCAACATGATCTAAAACGTTGCGCTACAAACACATCAGCCGCTCCAACCCCCTCCTGCTTCTTTGAAATCACGGCTGTGGAAATATTTTGAGGTTCGATCATTCATGTCAGTTAACACTAACTTCGGATACGCAACTTCGCAAGTGAAGTTCTAGATTAGTCTAAAATGTAGTCCAAAATTACTTTAAGTCGCTGCGCGGCGGTTATAATAAGACAAAAAAGTAAACAACATAACAAATGCATTAGAATAGAAATATAATTATAAAAAGATTGAAAATCGAATCGAATAAGACCAAAAATTAAATCAAATCGAGGATTTGGATAATCGTGACACGCCCACAACAGACTCTAAGCTGTTTTGTACGACTTGGACCAAGTTACAGAAGCAGTAAAGTGTGTGTGTGTGTGTTTGAACGGAGTTACAGAAGCAGTAAAGTGTGTGTGTGTGTGTGCGAGTGGAGTTACAGAAGCAGTAAAGTGT
>NW_027468718.1:13743490-13748490 GCF_046254945.1 Alosa pseudoharengus | reverse complement strand
CTACTATTTATATGAAACGATCCAGGTGGCATTAGTTCTCTGTGTGTGTGTGTGTGTGTGTGTGTGTTTGTGTACTGTATGTGTAGTCCCTCTTCCCAGGAATCTCAGTCTTCCAGGAAACAGGAGAATTCTGGGTAATCGCCTTTACTGACGTTCAATGACCTTCACTCCCTCAGAGTATCCGTAATACTTGACCCTTCACCTTTTCCCTTCTGAGCCTCTGTACTCCTCCTCTTCTCCTACCCCTTATTATATGTTGTAATATCATCTGTTCTTTCTCTCTACAGTTATGGAAAATATACTCAATGTTGCTATTTCAGGTAGCCATCATAATTGAGTTTTACTGTAGATTGCCTTTTGTTGAAGTAACAGGTGTTGATACACATACACACATCTATCTATCTATCTATCTATCTATCTATCTATCTCTCTATCTGTCTATCTGTCTATCTATCTATCTATCTATCTATCTGTGACCTCTGGACTACTGTGAGTGTTAACCATTTTTCTTGCTCCTCTCCAGATGCCACTCCTACCTGGGCCCTTCCCACAGCATTTACACCAATCACAATCCCCCCTCCACAGAGCCACACCCACAAAAACATGACCACACCCACAACCAACACCAATCAGCATAGAGAGACTCAAGTCGTGCCTAAAACTAGCGTGCAAAAAAAAGACAAGCTACACCACTCTAAACCTAAAACTTCAGGCCAGCATGTGCCCACTCCACCCAAAGTACCGGCCCCAGGCCAAGACACCCAACACCAACGCCTCACCACCACCACACCCACCAGAAACATTCACCATAAACACAGAAATAGACGACCACATCTAGATGCTAAATACCAGCCTAAAACTAGCGCCCCAAAACAGCATCTACCCACCATTACATCACCCGATGCCCAACCCCCACCGAAAATGACTGAGGCTACTAACACCCATGACTTAGCCACGAGCAGTGGCCAAAGACAGCCTATCCAGGGTCGACCTAAAGCTGATACACCTGTGAAACCTGTGACCCAGAGGCAGAGAGAGAAGCCCACCAGGCCGGTCAGTTCTGGAAAGACCCAGTCTCCACTCAGAACCACAGAGCAGAGGAAGAAGCCCACTAGGCCGGTCAGTTCTGGAGAAACTCGGTCTCTGCTCAATAACACTGCAGTCCAGCAGCAAGGTGAACACCAGCCTTCAGCTGCCATGTCTCCCACTGCGGATACATCCCTGCCAGAGATGACCAAATGCACAACCTCGCCAAAAACACTCTCAGCGCCTAGTACCCCTCCTGCCCACCCTCTCGCCCCTGAGTTGCGCCGCACTGGGGCAGAACAAGAGGCCGCACAGGCCAACAATGAGGGAACACCAGACACACACACACAGATTCACACAACGAAACGCCAACCCGCTGACACTCACTCAACGCACAACACAGAACAAACATCGCTGGTTGGCATGGCAACCCCTGCAGATGTGCGCCCAGATAGTCAGTCACCAGTCAGTAAGGTCCTCCGTGGGTCATCTGTTCACACAACTCAACACGTCACTGAAAGCCCTGCGATGCTCCCTGACACAGACCGTGCCTTGGAAAACAAGGGCCCGGCCAGCTCTGCAAGTGAGCCAATCACAGTTCGCCAAGGTTTATTTCCTATCACACCGAGCCAGCCACATCCTACTGAACGACTGCCAATCGCTGACAAGAAGCCAATCAAAATAAGCCAAAAGCCATCGAAAAAGCCCACCAAAACCACAAAACCCTCCACGAATGGTAAACAGCCAGGCGGAAAACAAAACAAGCCCAAACAGCAGGCAGAGAAAGTCAAACAGCCCTCCAAGGCTGTCCAGACTCCAGATGGAACACGCCAAGAGCCAATCAAACACAGCCAGCAAACATCCCGAGATAGCAAACAGCCAATCAAAACAGGTCAAAAGCCCTTGTATCGCAAACAAAAACAACAAACCAATAAGGGGCCAATCAAAACAGCCCAGAGGGTGTCCAGCACCACTGATTGGCCGCTCACCACAGGGAGACCACAGGATGGCCACAGTCAGAAAACTCCCAGCAGCCCCTTCAGTGTCACCCAGTACTCGCCACCCACTGCTAGACTAAGACCGACCACTACACAGCACCAGCAACACACCCACAGGACAGGCGTGGATACCCCGGTACACACCCACAGGACACAGATGCTGAGCACACCTAGTCCTGTGCAAACCCAAGAGGATCCTAAACACACAACAACGACAGCCAAACAAATATTCCAGCAGCACGACAACAGACCCCTATTCCCCTTACACACTATCAGCACCGCTCAAACCTCGACCACTCTGACCACCCAGCGTCCAACTCAGGCCAATCCCAACGCAACACCCCACACACACATCCAGAGTGTTGCCCCGGTCACCCCCAGCTCCTCCAGAGAGACCGGTCCTCATCTTGCCACAGCGAAACGACCGCATAGCCCCCTGGGTAACTAAGCCACCCCTTTGCCTTAGAGAGTTGACTTTCAGTTGACTGCCTTGCTGTGCCAGCTGTGGTTGTCAAACATAAACAGAAATCTGGTGGTGTGGAGATCTCAGTCATACCCTAGGCTCTGATGACACATAGATGTGTGAACACAAGAACAGACATGATTGCACATGGAGATGAGAGGAGAGGAATGTCTTGTCCTGAGCTCCCTGAGCACTAGGAAGCCAAGAGAACAGCTAGCGTTCCTGTACAACACACCCTGAGCACTAGGAAGCAGCTAGGAGAAGAGCAGCTAAAGTTCCTGTACGACACACCCTGAGCACTAGGAAGCAGCTAGGAAGGGAACAGCTAAAGTTCCTGTACGACACACCCTGAGCACTAGGAAGCAGCTAGGAAGGGAACAGCTAAAGTTCCTGTACGACACACCCTGAGCACTAGGAAGCAGCTAGGAAGAGAGCAGCTAAAGTTCCTGTAAGACACACCCTGAGCACTAGGAAGCAGCTAGGAGAAGAGCAGCTAAAGTTCCTGTACGACACACCCTGAGCACTAGGAAGCAGCTAGGAAGGGAACAGCTAAAGTTCCTGTACGACACGCCCTGAGCACTAGGAAGCAGCTAGGAAGAGAGCAGCTAAAGTTCCTGTACGACACGCCCTGAGCACTAGGAAGCAGCTAGGAAGGGAACAGCTAAAGTTCCTGTACGACACGCCCTGAGCACTAGGAAGCAGCTAGGAAGAGAGCAGCTAAGGTAGAAAGAGAGGAAAGCAACACCCTGAGCACTAGGAAGCGAAGAGAACAGCTAAAGTTTCTGTAAGACACACTCTTAGCACTAGTAAGCGGCTAGGAACAGAGGAACGCAACACCCTGAGCACTAGGAAGCAGCTAGGAAGAGAACAGCTAACTCTCTGGGTCTGCCTGAAACGGAAGGCGCCTGCCAGCTGCCTCACTGACTTCAAGGTACCAGTTATGAGCTAAGATTTGGACAGCCTAGCAAGATAGCAACACAGAACGCCATCTTCCGTTAACTGATTGCTGGGGCATCGTTAAGATACCGACTGCTGATTTAATAATTTGACAGAATGTTGGACGTTGAAGCACTAACTATACATCTACTCTGCCTTCAAAATTCATCAAAATGAAGGTAACTTAGGCTACATTTAGACAGCAGGCAAAAGTGGCCCAAATCTGGCCCAATTTTTGAGGTCAAGTGACCAGGTCAGACTTCTTCTGAAGTAATGTGAACGCTCAAATCTTGCCCAGATCTGATTGTTTCAAGATTTAGACCACTTCCATACTGTATGTGGCCCTGAGTCAGACCCAGGTCAATGCGGCCTCAGTGTGAACAAGCAGGTGGATTTGATGCGACTTTCATGTGAATCTACATCTACATTTGTCACAATTATATGCCGGTGGGAGTTAGCTGATATCATTGTTTTTGTTCTTTTGTGCATGCGGGTAAGTTCAGAACCGCAAACAGTTCACACTGGAATCTGATATAGGCCACATTTTAAAAGGTAATGTGAACAGCCAAACAATTGGATCTGAGCAACAAATCTGAATTGAGCATTAAGACTTGCAGTGTGAAAGTAGCATTAGAAGGCAGCATTTTATACCAATATTTGATTTGGATATGCCTCAATACCTTGCTGCCACCTTACACTGCCTTAGAAGGCAGGATTTTTTCCGTTTCGGACAGACCCTCTCTGGCCCTAATCTGCCTCTCTCAATCTCTCTAATCTCAGTTACCTGTGTGTGGCAGAACTATAAGTTAAGATCAGAAAGAGAGGTTCCAGAGGTTAGTTTAAATCATGGCACGAATGACTATCTCATACGAATCCAAACAGGTTCTTCAGCCCTGATGTCTGCATAGCATGTCCATCCTGAGCATCACAGGGTTTAGAATATACATATTATTTTAGAGGTTTATGGCAGGGTGAGGAATGTTATTCTTTGTTGTCCTTTTCCTCACTTGTTTGTACTATTTCCAGTTGCTATGCTAGATGTGCCATAAGCTTAATATATATTATAATATAAATAAACCCAATTAATGAGCTGGCCGATGAGGACAGGAAGGATGCTTTAGGAGTTGCCTTGCCTCCACATCCCATTCCTGATATAAAACAGCATCTGTCTATCACGCAGCTGCCGTTCCACCACAGCACGGACAACCTGCCCCTAGTCCCACGCTGGTCAGTGAGAAGGCCGGTAACGAAAGGGGTAATGATGACGCAATGCGTGCTCATTGGTCATGACCGCTGTCCATCACTTGTCCTGACCACACCTCCTCACTCCATCCCACCCTGACATCACGCCTGTAACACCTCCCACCTTCCACACCTCCTAACTCCTCCCACCTCTTCTACACACATGTAACCCCACCCCTTGCCCAAGTAACCACGCCCACTTGTCATGTGACATCCCATCCCGTTGCCTGGGAGCCTGGAGGAGTTGGAGGTAAATGTAGACCTCTCAGGGTGAAGCACTGTCAGTCGGGCACGCAGTTTCTCACATCACCCCAACGCCTCACGCCTCCCACAGC
>NW_027468718.1:13715990-13728490 GCF_046254945.1 Alosa pseudoharengus | reverse complement strand
AACAACCGGATCTCCTTATATGGGCAAAGATGGCCGTTTTGGATCTTTTTTGTAGGCGAACTTCAGAGGTCTATTAGTCATGACTGATGCTGTCTCATTCTCTTTCAATACTTTGCTTAATGAAGTGATTCATCAAGTAAACTTTTCTATAGAAGAGAGACGTAGTCCTGGTTCACACAGCCAATGATGTTACAACACAAATTACTTTTATAATGTTTATTAAAGTAAATAATCTAAATAAGTAAAATGAAGTAAACAAATCAACACATTCATACATTTACATTTATTCATTTAGCAGTAAATCCAAAGCGACATAAAGAAATGAGGACTCTGTCCTCCATTGGCAGCCCTCTGAAGTAAAAGTGTAATGTTAGTATAATGTAGAATATAGCTTAGCCACTTTGTGGTTGTGATTAGCAACTGCGGCTAGCAGCAGCTCTCTTTAATAGTTTTAACCTCTGTAGCTTGGCCTCCCCTAAACATGCGGTTGTGGTGTATGTGTGAGAGTGTGTAATTGGGGAGTATTTAAGAGCTAGTAGGGCGTGAGATGAGAGCGTGTGCTTATGTGTTTGATTAGAGTGGTTCTCCGCGGATGAAATCGCAAGCGTGAGTGTAATTAGCCTGGCGCTACGCTAATGGATTCAACGTGGCCTTGGCTTTAGTAACCTTGGCAACCACTCACCCAGGGCTGGTGATGGAGACAATGGAGTCCTGTTAGCTTGCCAGAACCTTGTATAACACACACACACACACACACACACCAGCTGTGAAAAGGGTGAAATTGAGTTGACAGTAAACTAATAGCTCTTTAATAATGGCCCCTACTCCTCCTCTCCTCTCTAGCGGATCCTCGTGTAGCAGAGGTCACAGGTGAGTTGCCTTCATTACTCATATTCACAGGTGCCGAAAGGTGTGAGATTGTGTGTGTGTGTGTGCACGTGTGTGTATGTGTGTGCACGAACGCAAGGGTGGGAGAGAGAGAGTGAGATCAAGAGTCCTCTGAAGAGTAAAAACAAAACACACTTCACTCAAGTTCACTCAATGTATCATCCAATCTGTTACAATCCACAGTGATTAGATGAGTCTTTATCTCCCTCACACACACACACACATGCACACACATATACAGTACATACACACAGCAAAAACACCACAATGTGATTAGATGAGTCCCTCTCTCTCACACACACACACACACACACACACACACACACAAACAGCACACTGCCATGATAGCCTACACTGCATGACTTCACATGATGGATCCCCTGTTGGAGGACCCTCTCCCTGACGTCCGTCTTTGTGTGACCGCCCGCAGGCAAGCGCGCCATCTGGTCCACGTTCCCCTTTAAGCTGGACATGAGTTCGGAGTGCAATGGACCGCAGTACATCAAGCGGACCTGGTACCGCAAGTTCGTGGGCATCCAGCTCTGCAACTCACTGCGCTACAAGATCTACCTGAGCGACTCCCTCAGGGGTCAGTCACTGTCCTGTCCACTCATCTAGCATTGTCCATATTCTCTCTCTCTATATATATATATATATATATATAGATACTGCTCAAAAAAATTAAGGGAACACGTCAATCATACGCTGGATCGGTACTCTGACACTGTTTGACTCTGAGCACAAGTAAAACTTGAGGAGAGTGTTTTATTTTGCAAGAACTGTCAGACATTCTGTGAATGTAGTTTGAGAATGGAGAAAAGGGTGGAAGGTTTCAAAACAATTGTGGAAAACTGTAAGTGTCCCCTTAATTTTTTGAGCATATATATATAAAAATTATATTCCAATGAATAAATATATCGCCCACCATCTGTTCTTTTCTCTAAGGGATCATATTTATCAACCCATTTCATCATAACTCTTAACTTCTCCTTCCTCTTTTTCTGGAGCTACACAAGGCAGACATCCATTTATTCAGCTGTAACAATCAGCCAATCAATCAATCAATCTCATCTCCTCAGCCACCATGGTTACAACTTTGTGCATCCCATAATGAAGACTCCATTTATCCACATTATGTGGGCAGGATGATGAACTTGCAGTAATTGCAGACAGAATTGACAGAAATCTTTCACTCCTTTCACAGATGACAAAGCGTTAATCACAATACAGAACACAGAATGATGTGACCCTTCCATGAGTGAACTTGCATTAATGCACATAGTAAAATCATGTATTTTGTGTGTGTGTGTGTGTGTGTAGGGCCGTTCTACCACATCGGGGACCAGTCAGGTCATGGGGAGGATCATTGTCAGTTTGTCGACTCTTTCCTGGATGGACGCACAGGCAGCTCTACACCATTCAACAAGCTCCCCGAAACAGAAGGTATACACACTCACGCACGCAGGCACACACACAGGCACCTCCGTACCACTTGAGTATGTTCTTCAACTGTCAGGTCAAAATTGACGTGCGAGACCATCTTTGAACCATTTTTATGAAAATATGAACAAAAGCAATCTTTTTTCTGATATTAAGGACACACTAGGAAAAGTCACTGCATTTCAAGTTAAAAACATTATCTCGGGGGGTCCTATGCTCTTCAAAATAGTCATGGGTCAATTTTTTTTAACCCTCACAACAACACAAGGGTTTAATCATCCCAGTAAGTGCAAGGTTACACACACACAGCCATACCACTCAACCATCAGTTCAAAACACAAGGAAGATATCATATACATACTTAGGAAATATATTGTAAATACACAAACACACACCCACCCACAACCATAGCAGTCAACCATCAGGTCAAAACACGCGCGCGCACACACACACACACCATCTCCTTCCTCTTCAACCAGTTGACGGAAATGACACACGGTGTGACGCGGTTATTATCTATTCCCTGACTCTAAGCTTCACCTGTGTGTGTGTGTGTGTGTGTTGCAGGTTTCTACAGGGCCATGCGCCAAGAACCAGTGGAATTTGGAACCATCGGTGGAAATTCCCACATTAACTACGTCTCCTGGTATGAGTGCGGAGTAGCTATCCCTGGCAAGTGGTAGGACCCCCGCCCCCAACGCTGGCTGGCTGTCCACAGATCTGCCCAAGTGTAGTAGCGAGCCGTCCAGAGAGACTGCCTGATCTGAAGTGCCAAGAGAATCCTGCCGCTCTGGAGGCCAGACAGTAGAGTGCAGCCTTCTCCTGAGCATGTGTGTAAAATATATCTGTAAACACACACACACACACACACACACTACTCCTAAGCATGTGTAAAATATATCTGTAATCACACACACACAGCCTACTCCTGAGCATGTGTGTAAAATATATCTGTAATCTTCAAGAGTTAGTGACTGACAGCAACAAGAGCGTGCACACACACATACACACAGACTACACAGACACACACACACACACACAGACACAGTTAGGGAGAGCGATAAAACACACACTGGGAGGTTTGTGTCCTGACAGAGGTCAGATAAGGTGCTCTTATTTATGAAACATATCAGTACACAGTACATACACACCTCCAGCCACTTAACTAATCAATAATTTTCAAGCAAATCAAGGCACACACCATATGTATGGTCATCATATCACACAGAGTATAAATCACAGCTTTGCCAAACAGCAACACACACACACACGTACCATTACAGCTTTGCTGAACATGATAAGGGGTCCAGGTGGTCTCTGCATAAATACACACACACACAGACACACACATACGTATTTATTCTGTATGTATATGATGTAATAGAGCTTATTTAACTCAGAGAGGCGTATGACCTTGCTATCATATCAGGATGGGATCATTGAGAGTGTCTGGAAGTCTGGTTTGAGTGAATGAGTGTGTGTGCACATATCTTTGTAATAACAAGTCTGTTTGTGTATTTTGATGACAAAGATTGTGTGTGTTGCGTGAAGTGTGTGTGTGTGTGTGGTTGTGTGCGGAGTATAAGAAAGTGGTTGTCTGTTTGTGGTGGTGACAACGTGTCTGTCGGCTTTCCGTGAGCTGGGTTTACAGAAACAGAAAGCCATCTGCCCTCAAGTTTACAAACGAAGGATTTTATTATACGAAAATTTGTAGGGAGAAACTCCCCGACTATACAGAGCATAATTTTATTTTTGACATGTATGTGACGTATTATGTAATATTTTCTGTAATAAAAGCGTAAATTAAACTGTTTGTGTGGATTATACGAGTGAAGAGTGGCCACGAGAAACAGTTACTGCATTTTCAGGGTTTATAAAATCCAGTGACTTTTCAAGATGTTAACTTGCTACAAACACAGTCTTTCAGCTACTACTACCACACACACACACACACACACACACACACATCATTGACTGTAATCAGTAGAAATGTTCTATTTGAAAGCCTTTATTTAGTTTGAGAAACAAAAAAAAGAACAGTTACAGTTTAAACAGAAAGTCCTACAGCAACTGCAGACACACCTGCAGCCGTTAGAAAAGACTGGGAGCGAAGGATGAACATACACAAAGAGGGGAGAAGAGATAAAAGAGAGAAAACAACTGAGAGAGAGAGAGATAGAGAGAGAGGGAGACTCCTTCAAAAGGCAGGACTATGCCTGAGCACTGATCATTCTCTAGTGTTTTAACTGTTACAATTTAGGGTGCGTTAGGACAGGGTCAGGGTGACAAGCGATAAAACACTCAACACACACACACACAAAAATACACACTAACATGGACGGACAGAAGACAAAACAGAAACACACACACACATTTACACAAACACACTTTTACTCTCTCATTAAACTCCCAGATTGCACCTTACAAGTGAGCGCGCACACACACACACACGTAAATCCTATTCTGTTTGGTCTCTCATATGTGCAATCACACACACACACACACACACACACACACAAAAACTAAAATGAAATAAATGGGGGGTGGTTGTGTGTGTGTGTGTGTGTGTGTGTGTGTGTGTGTGTGTGTGTAGGGAAGGGTGAGGCCAGATATAAGGCTGGTTGGGGTGGGGTGCTCACCTGACCACTTCTGACAACATCAGGTCATCGGAGTGTGTGTGTATGTGTGTTGTGTGTTTGTGTTGTGTTTGTGTGTGTGTATGTGTGTGTGTGTGTCTGGGGTAGGAAGGGTTTATCGGTATCCAGGGCCGGGCTGGGTATAGCCCGTTCCGTAAGGAGGGCGGTTTCGGGCATAGGGGTTGGAGCCTCCGGGAGGGGGGGTTACCGTGGCACCAGGTGGGGGGGTGTAGGTGGGGCGGGGCTGGTAGCCGGGGGCTGGTTGAGAGGTGGGGGGCAGGCTGTAATTGGCTGGCTGCTGCTGCTGAGGTGCACCCTGGGAAGTGTAGTTCTGAGGGGGGAAGGCCCCTGGGGGGTACTGGGCAGCCCCCTGGGGAGGGGGAGGCTGTGATTGGCCAGTGCTGAAGCCCGAGGCGGGGGCCTGGGAGGTGGGGGCCTGTGGCGGAAAGTTCTGGAACTGCTGCTGCTGCGGCTGCTGAGGAGCTCCAGGCTGCTGCTGGGGGGTGTAACCTGCTGAGACACACACACACACACACACACACACACACATACGCACATACATACACACACATGCATGCACACACACGCACACACACACACACACAAAACAAACACTTGATATTTATTCGTCTGATCATTTGTTTTAACCTACTGTTCACTTACTTCATTCTTCAGCATTTATTTCTGTGTCTGTATACCTTCATAATTTAACCAACAGGGGTTCCATTAATTTTATACTTTTCATTTAGTGTTATTGTGATTATTATTATATTGTAAACTGTTTTAATAGCATATGCAGCATATCTCATATGTGTCAGGCCATTTCAAATACCTGTGACCCTTGAAATCGGACGATAGATGACTGATGATTGAAATAGATGATTGTTTTATCCAGCTGAGCTTACTGGGTAAGTAATGTGTGTGTATGTACACGTGTGTGTGTGTGTGTGTTCTTACCAGGGTACTGCATGCCATACTGCTGTTGTGGCTGCTGCTGCTGTGGGGCTGCAGGCTGTTGGGGGGGATATCCACCTGGGGCCTGGTACTGCTGATACATCTGACCTGCTCACACACACACACGTGCAGCAACACACACACGTGCAGCAGCACGCACACGCACACACACACACACAAAAGGAGAGTGAAGGGAGAGTCAATCAAACTGGAGAGTAGATACGTATATCATGTACTTCAGCAGACAGTGAATGTGCCTATGCGCGCACGCGCACGCGCACACGCACACGCACACACACACACACACACACACACACACACACACACACACACACACACACACACACACACACACACACACACACACACACAGACACAGAAATGTAATGATGGAAAATTCAGAGACACTACTCTCTCACACGATCACTGCAGAACGTCCTCACATTTTAACACACACACACACACACACACACACACACACACACAGACAGAAAGGATGACTTCTGAATCCCTTCCACATCAACTAGGGCTGTCATTTTTGTGAAAAAATCCTGTTCGATTTTTGAGACATAAGTGTTCATTGAATCGATTGTAAAATCGATTTTTCATGTCTAAAGACGTTTTCAACGCCAAATATAGGCCACTCCACAAACTAACAGGCATTAGGACAAACAGAGGGGCGCTTGTAGATGCAAGCCAGCAACATTTCTGATGATTTATTGGCATGAAGTTTCGTGAACAATGACAAACAGGAGTGCAACATTCTCGAAAAACAATAAGCCGAGTGGACTGCCTACATCAGTGACAAACATGACTGCAGGATTTAACGTAGCTGTGTCTGTGTTTACGATTAGAAATGTCAAACAAATTTAGCCTACGTAGAACTCGATTGCACAGTTTGCATAGCCTACCGCTTTGTTCTTCTCCATAGTTTGATATACCAAAAATCCGAAGTACTTCCACATCTAACTCCTCAAGTTATTAGGGCCTATCACTCGTCTCTCTCATGTCGCACAGGTTGATCGCGTTGTCCTCCATATTTTGGCAAAACAGGAGCTGCACAGCAGCTGATTGAAACAGCTGTTTCCGGTGCGTAAAATTGGTGGGAATTACTGCACTTCGGAATTCTTTTATCTTATATTTTTGTTTGTGAATTTTGTAACATCTATCCTTTTTATTTGTTTAATTCATTTAAAATGAATAGTGTTTGGTTAAAATCGATTCCCTATTTTAGTTTTCGAGAAAAAGAGAAAGAGGGAGAGTGTGTATGTGTGTGTGTGTGTGTGTTATAACTCAGACCATGTGTTTGTGTTAGGGCAGAGATAAACAAACAAGGTGAATACATTCCCAATAACCGGCCATCCATACACTCCCAAATACACACACACACACACACAAGCACACACACACACACACACACACAAACACAAATGAATACCATTCATACACTACTGGAGGACATATACACACAAACACATGCACATACACACTAAGGCCATCCCACACACTGACAAAGTGTGCACACACACACACAATGAATAACAAAGCACACACACCATTAATGGCATCCATGCACTAATAAAGAAGAGCTCACGTGTACACAAGCTCCTGCACACATGTGTGTCTGTGTCTGCATTTAGGATTCAACTCCTATTTGTGTGTGTGTGTGCATGTGTGTGTGCATGTGTGTGTGCATGTGTGTGTGTGTGTGTGTGTGTGTGTGTGTGTGTGTGTGTGTGTGTGTGTATGTGTGTATGTGTCTGTGCATGTGTGTGTGTGTACACACATGTGATTCAGCTGCTCAGAGCTTTACTTTGGAATAGGAAGACAGAGGAATGTAGAATGCAGCCAAACGGACATGTTCCTGTCCATACTGGACCCTCATCAAAGAAGTCACTCACACACACACACACACACTGACAAGCGCACACACACACTCACGAGCGCACACACACACTCACGAGCGCACACACACACTCACACACTCACGAGCACACACACACTCTCACGAGCGCACACACACAGTGTGCAACACGTGCATGTCATACTGAAACAAAAACATTAGACCTGAGAATATACTCACAGGACCGACACAAGCATGCGCACACGCACACACGTACGTACGCGCGCACACGCGCACGCACACACACACACACAAACACACACACACACACACACACACACACAGACACAGACACACACACACACACACACACAGTAGAGGCATAATGGAGTTAATTTCAAAGAAAATGGAACTGAACTGCCATAGCGAATTCTCCTGACATTTCCATGAGTGTGTTTGTGTTCAAGTGAGAGAATTTGAAAGAACTTCTGCCCGTCTCACTCTTTGTGTGTGTGTGTATGTGTGTGTGGGAAAGAGAGAGCGAGACAAGAGAAAATGTCCCCTCATCTGTCTCTGAGTGAGTGTGCGAGTGTAACACATATAAACAGGAACATTAAAGAGGCCCTATGCAACAATTTTATCAAAAATGACCTTAATTATGCAGGTTGAGTCGTTGTTATGGTTCTACAACACTGTTTGGGTCGTTTGGTGGGTGCTTCGTCTCCCCCTAGTGCTTCTCCGCGGAAAAAAAGAATATGCAACTTTCTGGTCCGAACACATCTGGATGTAACTCAGCAGAAATACTCGAAAATGTAGTCAAATTGTAGTTTCTAAGAAAACTGCAAAACGGACTCCGACTTGGCTTTTTTGCTGTTGAAATTGTAAGTAGCCTACCCTTGGGTGAACTTCGTTTTTGTAATGTGATTTGATAGTCTCTTGAACAATGTGTTTGCTCGTCGTTTAGCTTGGTTTATTGATGGCTAGCTCGCTAGCTAGTGGGGGTTTAGCATAGCAGTCACTTGCTACCGAAGCTGCAGGGGGAGCTATGTCATGAAAAATGCGAGCCCAAATCAGGCGAAAACCCAGAAACAGCGAAGGAATAACCAGACCTGCATAGGGCTTCTTTAAGCACCAGTCACAGCAAGTCTCCACTACCACTAAATGTCAGGGTTGGGTCAGAGCTACACACAATGTGTGTGTGTGTTTGTATGTATATGTATGTGTGTATGTGTGTGTTTGAAAAAAAATATATATATATGTGTGAGGACACAGCTATTATTAGCCTTACGGTAGCGTGACTGAAGCGGATGACTGACTATGTCCAGTTTTATCAACCGAGTGAGTGTCTTTTTCTGCCCCCTAGTTAATACCAGGGACTGTCATAAGGTGTCACTATAGAATATAATTAATGTATTTCGGGGGAAGTAAGGGGAGAAGAAGTTATATGTACACAGATTGTGTAGGCTATAGGCCCACTTTTAAAATGTGCTACTGCTACGTCAATGGAAAACTTCTCCTGGTCGGTAAAATGACACCAGGATATTTCTAACAGTTCGTGCTTTTGACCGTTTGTGCCCTGAAAGGCAAGTCTTTCACATTCATATTCGGTTACATCTGCCAAGAACGATCGAGAGCTGACACATTGAGTAACGAGTAGCCTAATGAGTAGGCTACATTTTAGCTCTACCGTAAAACCTTATAGCGGTGTGGACAAATGGAATGACTGCTAATGTGTTTAATCTTCACCTAAACAAAGTCAGGGTTTAACAGTCAAAACGTATGTTTATCCGTGAAATTGGTTCACAATATGAAAGTGTAGACTGTATACTGTCGAATTATGCAAAAACGTGAAATTCAACCCGTATGTTTGTTTATCGTGGATTTTCTCATAATAGCACTTTGCGCAAGACGACTGGTTTCGTCTTGCAGGGTCACATATATATATATATATATATATATATATATATATATATATGTGTGTGTGTGTGTGTGTGTGTGTGTGTGTGTGTGTGTGTGTGTGTGTGTGTGTGTGTGTGTGTGTGTGTGTGTGTGTGTGTGTACATCTAGCATTTTAATTCCCCACTCACTCTCTCTTTCTACTCTTTCACTGCCATCCCTTTATTCTTCCTTCTCATTCTCTCTATCCCCCTTTCATCCTTCCATCACACACACAAGTGTGTGTGTGTGTGTCTTCACCCAGTGACAGGTGACATCTGTGTGTGTGTGTGTGTGTGTGTGTGTATGTGTGGAGATATAACCTTGCATGGCATTGTCCTTGGCAGTGGATGCTTTCCTGGAAAAGAAGCTCTTCCCTGGAATGTGTGCGTGTGTGTGTTCTGTGGAATATTCACATTGATGTGACAGAGATTGTGCAATGTCCCGAAGTGTTCTTGCGCATACCTCACATGAGCTGACAGCAGTGTGTGTACGTGTGTGTGTGTGTGTACGTGTATGTGTGTGTGTGAGTACGTGTGTGTTTTCTCTCAAATCAGACCTGAAGTCTGTTATACAGTACTTATAAATATGCTGTCCTTACACACACAATCCTGTCATCATATTCATAAAATCTCACACACACAGTTTCCATATACAGTAGAGTGGCTGCTCTGTGTGTCTCTCTGTGTGTGTGTGTGTGTTTGTGTGTGTGTGTGTTAGGGATGGGCATTCAATTAAATTTTCTTAGTCGATCGTCGGAGAATTAACGATCGACTATCGATTAATAATTCATATTTTTATATATATATATTTTTTTATTTTAAATTAAAAATGCAATGGAAATACAAAAATACATTGTGTTTTTCCTCGATGAGATCTTTATTAACAAGAAGAACAACTTGTCGCAGTTAAACTGGACTTTTGGTTATATTAGGCTAAACTTGAAGATATAGCCTATGCGCTGCGGTGCTCTAAAAGCAGCGGAACCTAGCTGCGAGCCGACGGAAACAGGTAACTGACTATGGTGTCAAATATTACCCCGGGGTGGTAAAATGTTTAATTTCTGCGACAGTGAAATTAATTTAATTGCTTCAAGACTCATACTATGCAACACAACCTGCATTAGTTTAATCGATAACAAATTAACGTGATCGACAAAATTCTTAATAATCAATTATCGATCGTCGATTAATCATGCCCATCCCTAGTCTGTGTGTGTGTGTGTGTGTGTGCGTGTGTACTGCGATGGTTAGTGCATGATGATGTGCAGGTCTATATTTATGTGTATGTGCCTGTGCATTCATGTGTTTAAGGTGTAAGATACTGCCACATGTGTATGTATATACAAGTGTGTGTGTGTGTGTGTCTCTGTGTGTGTGTGTGTGTCTGTGTGTGTGTGTATGACTGAAGCCATGCTCCCTACCCTTCTTAAAGTAGCCAGTGGAAAGTCCACATTGCCAAGAGCAGATGCTGGAGTTCTAGAATGTGACTCATCCATTCTTAGAATACTGTACAGAACACATGGTCAAGCCATTATCTGTCCAACCCATTAAAGAGAGCTGCTGCGTGTGTTTGGTGAACCGGCCACTGGCTGTGTGTGTGTGTGTGTGTGTGTGTGTAGGCTGTGGGGCCCTGACTGTGTGTGTGTGTGTGTGTGTGTACCGTCCACTGTTTGCTGTGCGTAGGCAGTGGGGGCCTGAGTGTGTGTGTGTGTGTGTGTGTGTGTGTATACTCTCCACTGTTTGCTCTGGGTAGGCGGCCGGGGCCTGAGTGTGTGTGTGTGTTTGGTGTGTGTGTGTGCGTGTGTGTGTGCGTACCGTTCACTGTTTGCTGTACGTAGGCAGTGGGGGCCTGAGTGTGTGTGTGTACCATCCACTGTTTGCTGTGCGTAGGCAGTGGGGCCTGTGTGTGTGTGTGTGTGTGTGTGTGTGTGTGTGTGTGTGTGTGTACCGTCCACTGTTTGCTGTACGTAGGCAGTGGGGGCCTGAGTGTGTGTGTGTGTACCGTCCACTGTTTGCTGTGCGTAGGCAGTGGGGCCTGTGTGTGTGTGTGTGTGTGTGTGTGTGTGTAACGTCCACTGTTTGCTGTGCGTAGGCAGTGGGGGCCTGAGTGTGTGTGTGTGTGTGTGTACCGTTCACTGTTTTCTGTACGTAGGCAGTGGGGGCCTGAGTGTGTGTGTGTGTGTGTGTTTGTGTGTGTGTGTGTGCGTGTACCGTTCACTGTTTGCTGTACGTAGGCAGTGGGGGCCTGAGTGTGTGTGTGTGTGTGTGTGTGTGTGTGTACCGTCCACTGTTTGCTGTGCGTAGGCAGTGGGGGCCTGTGTGTGTGTGTGTGTGTGTGTGTGTGTGTGTGTGTGTACCGTCCACTGTTTGCTGTGCGTAGGCAGTGGGGGCCTGAGTGTGTGTGTGTGTGTGTGTGTCTCTCTCTCTCCCCCTCTCAACAGGCACATCCCTCCTCAGCATGCACATGTAATCCAAACATTCACAATCGTTCAAGACAACTGGCTAAATTGATATTAAATCCGGTTAGCATCATTAGCACGCCGCACGAATTTGTTCAAAACTGTTGCATTTAAATCAACTGCTAAGTTCTAATCATTTCAATCCTGATGCAAAGGGAAAAGTATTTTCCAAGACTCAAACGGGCCTGTCCCAAGGAGAAAAAGTATTAATTTGAAACTTAAACACACGTGGGGAAACTGAACAGTCTAACCAGTAGACTATGATAAACTAGCAAATTACATAAACACACCAGTGCTGCTTTTCATTCAGACTTATGTGCACATTTATTTATTTGAGTGTTTT
>NW_027468718.1:13675990-13705990 GCF_046254945.1 Alosa pseudoharengus | reverse complement strand
GGAACTGTCGAATATGGTGATGAGATCATCATCTACACAAACAGGGAGAGAACAAAGAACGTATTGAAATGATTAAAAAAATTAAAACCAATCAAAACAAGACTGACTACATAAAAACAAACAGAAACAGTAACATAGACAAAGCCCTCGTGTTTATTATTGGATATAAAGTCATCCAGTGAAGAATAATCCAACATAATAAATCTCACCACACAGGAGTTTTTCTACACATCCTATTTATGATGACCCAATTCATACTAGGCATGAGGCCCAACATGTGTGTGTGTGTGTGTTTGAGATTTTAATATTCATACTCGGCACGAGGTGGCCAGGCGTGTGTGTGTGTGTGTGTGTGTGTGTTTGTTTGAGATTTTAATATTCTTTGGCTTGTCTCTCTGGGTCAGACAGAGGAGAGGCCATCACTGGGGACAGGCAGAGGACTGGCATGAGTGAGAGAGAAAGGTTGGGGGGGGGGGGGGGGGTGACAGCCAGGGATGAGGGAGGGAGACAAGGAGATGTCCCAGATGCCAAACGGGGGTAATCTGCAGCAGGGCAGAGTTGGCTGGACGGCTCTTTAGAGCTCAGCTGGGCCCTGCCCTGACCCAGCACAATACAGATGACAACACACACATTCATACTGAACCAAAGTACAGCACAATACCGATGACAACACACACATTCATACTGAACCGCTTAGGTACAGCACAATACAGATGACTTCTTTTGGGTGCAGAATTCTTTTGGGTGCAGAGCAGGTTTGAAATTCGACCATATGTAGTTTAGTGGGCAGCCGTGGCCCACTGGTTAGCACTCTGGACTTGTAACCGGAGGGTTGCCGGTTCGAGCCCTGACCAGTGGGCCGTGGCTGAAGTGCCCTTGAGCAAGTGCCCCTCTCTGCTCCCCGAGCGCCGCCGTTGTAGCAGGCAGCTCACTGCGCCGGGATTAGTGTGTGTTTCACCTCACTGTGTGTACACTGTGTGCTGTTTGTGTTTCACTAATTCACCGATTGGGTTAAATGCAGAGACCAAATTTCCCTCACGGAATCAAAAAAGTATATATACTATACTATATACTTATACTTAGTTCATCAACACCAAAAAACATGACACATTTTCAAAATGTTGAGTTTACAAAATTTGTTTGTAAACTCAGTGTCTTGCTATACTTACTTATGGTTGTCTGTCTCGGCCGAACATGTTGTCTATTTATCGTGTTATTGTATTGTATGTATTTTAATTATTGTATGTCATACACATTAAGACCAAAGCAAATTCATAAAAAGCATAAGTTACTATGCATGATTATATGCATAGTAACAGGGTGCATGTTTGTTGGTCTGGTCTCCTGTGACAGTACAGTAACAGGGTGCATTAGTCTGGTCTCCTGTGACAGTACAGTAACAGGGTGCATGTTTGTTGGTCTGGTCTTCTGTGACAGTATGGCATGCATGTGAGGCTACATTCGTCCTTGTACTTGATGGTGTGGTCTAATGTAATATTATGATTATATGCATAGTAACAGGGTGCATGTTTGTTGGTCTGGTCTCCTGTGACAGTACAGTAACAGGGTGCATTAGTTTGGTCTCCTGTGACAGCATGGTATGCATGTGAGGCTACCTTCGTCCTTGTACTTGATGGTGTGGTCTAATGTAATATTATGATTATATGCATAGTAACAGGGTGCATGTTTGTTGGTCTGGTCTCCTGTGAGAGTACAGTAACAGGGTGCATTGGTCTGGTCTCCTGTGACAGCATGGTATGCATGTGAGGCTACCTTCGTCCTTGTACTTGATGGTGTGGTCTAATGTAATATTATGATTATATGCATAGTAACAGGGTGCATGTTTGTTGGTCTGGTCTCCTGTGACAGTACAGTAACAGGGTGCATTAGTCTGGTCTCCTGTGACAGCATGGTATGCATGTGAGGCTACCTTCGTCCTTGTACTTGATGGTGTGGTCTAATGTAATATTATGATTATATGCATAGTAACAGGGTGCATGTTTGTTGGTCTGGTCTCCTGTGACAGTACAGTAACAGGGTGCATTAGTCTGGTCTCCTGTGACAGCATGGTATGCATGTGAGGCTACCTTCGTCCTTGTACTTGATGGTGACCTCGTCGTTGCTCTGCAGCTGCCCCCGGAAGACGCGCTGCATCATCAGGAGCAGTTCGTCGTAGGTGATGTCCTCATTATGGATGGGGATCCGCCTGATGTCATCACCCAGCTGAGCTTTGATGATCAGCTTCCCACTTAGGTCCAGCTGCCCATTCATACTGCTGGGAGGAAGAGGGGAGAGAGAGAGAGAGAGAGAGAGAGAGAGTGGGGAGAGAGAGAGAGTGGGGAGAGAGAGAGAGAGAAAGAGAGTGGGGAGAGAGAGAGAGAGAGGAAAAGAGAAGAGAAAAGAATGAGATTTTGGAGGGGAAGATAGGGAGGAGAATAGAGAGAGACAGAGGAGAGGGAGGTAGAGAGTAATGAGGAGGCATTAGAGGAGAAGAAAAGAGGAGGGATAGTGTAGGAGGCAGGAAAAGAGAAAGAGAGGGATGAAGGGAAATGTAGACAAATGAATGAGAAACAGCAATACAAGTCTTAGGCAATCCAAACAAGGCCCATAGAGCTATTTTGCCATCATTAGCCCATAGGCGTACCTTAACCAGGCCCACAGAGCTATTGTGCCATCATTAGCCCATAGGCGTACCTTAACCAGGCCCACAGTGCTACTGTGCAATCATTAGCCCATAGGCGTACCTCAGTGTAGTTTTAAAAGGCTTCTTTAGTTTTCATATGGTGTCAGTAAAGCAAAACACATAAGAGGTTGTGTTGCTCCACACCACAAGTCCTTCCAGTTCCTCTCTCCAGTCTGTGGAGGCAGAGCAATGCCACCATGAACACAAACCATTATGAACTACCAGTAGGCTAGTTGGAACAGATCAGTCTTTGAAATGCATTTCCAGACAAGAATATTCTGGGACCTACTAGACCCTATAGACTTAAATAGTCTAGGTAACTTCCCCTTTCATTCATTCATTCATTCATTAATTCATTAATTCCATTGCTGCTGTGTGGCAGCATTCTGATCCTCTGACAGGTCAACTGTACACACAGCAGTCAAAGTCTGAAGGGCATGGGGGACAAGATGATCTGGAAGGACTCTGCATGTGTGTCACAACCTTTATCCTTAGACAGGTATGCTGAAACAGCAAACAGGAAGCTAATGTACCTGATTGAATTTGTAAGAATGTAAGATAATGTCTAGCTGTCACTCTGTGTTTATGTTTGATCTTGGTTTCTCGAACATCTACGGGGAAAAGGCTTTTAAAGATTATGCAAACAAGCAACCGGTGGTTGTTACAATCACACAGCCTCAAATCAAAATCTGTCAAAGCTGCCAACTGCCCCAAGAAAGCACTGCAATCACCAACTGCGGCACTGGCAATGACTTATTCGCCAAACAAAAAAATGCGTAGTTACGTGTGGATCAGGTTTGGGTGATTGGGTGGCTTCAATGAAAGGAATTCCCCTACGCAAGCAAACAGTTATCTTGCCGTGTCCAACGGCTAGCTTGTATGCACACATATGTGCGTAAACATACGCTGCGTAGCTGGACTGGGCGAGGTTTCCAGCAGGGCAAAGCTAGCTGACGTTAGCTAATGTAGCATTCCTGAGCTAAGTGGCTAAGTGGCACAGATTCCATATGGCTAGCATTACAGCTAGTCAGCTAGCGGACCAACACGGAATTCTCAAAATGTCACAGCATCAGTTCTGGCCGACGCGCATACAGTCAGTTTTTCACGTACAGGACCCGCAATCCCCAGGCCTGTCCACAGTAAATACCCAACCTATTAAAATCGAGTGTTACCATGCTACCATTTAAATATTAAAGTAAACGCTAGCATTTAGCCTAACTGGTTCACAAGCCATTTCACTGTGTCACCAACAGGAAGTTTGGGCTTGCCAAATAATGATCCACCCGAAACCAAAGCCATTTCCAATTACCTCAACGAATACGACTTCCTGCCATGAAAATACAGTTCATCTTAACACTTTTACCGGCTTCAAATGTTAACTCAGACAATTAATGTTTAAGTTAATTTAGCATACGATACATATGCAACAGACTACAGTTCGTTTTACGATTTGTATAGGTGACGTTAAGTGTTACGCGCTTGACAGTCGGTGTTAAGGCCATTTGACGTTTGTCCCACTTCTGCGTGCTAACATGACTAGCAACATAGCATGCTAGCTAGTTAGTAACCCACTTTCAGGATGCTCAGCCCTTTGTAGTATCGCCTTAGACGTTGAGTAGAACTGTGCCGGTTTGTTCTCTGCTTGACTTACCTGACACTTCAGTGGACTCGACCCCGCAGTAATTTCGGCTATGAAGGCAGGACCGACTCAGCGAAACCCTCGCACCAAAAATTGAAACACGGAGCCGCTACTGCACATCCGGAAGTCTCTCGGGTTGTCTACGTCGACCCGTACGTGGCATAGGGAGCACTGCGCAACTGCATTGCCACACAAGCGCTGATAACTTTCTTCAGTGGTTTTGAGCTCAGTGACTTTTTCATGGGACATGCCACCACTAGAGCAGTGTTAGTCAAGTCACCTAAAGTCTACTAATCTGCAGAGTTATTCCACATTTTGAGCCCAGTTGTCAATGCAAGTGCATGTTGGGATTAAATTATGTTTGATGGGTGCTTTTTAATAAAGTTGCAATAGCCTACTCTAGAATACTGTTGGAGGATAGACTGGCTGACCTAATCGCATAGACACGCTGCCATTTGTAAATTAGGTGGTTTAGCAAACAGAACTAATTCATTTTTCCTTAAGTTCCTTTTGCCAGCCCAGATAACGATGTGAGAGGCCTGTGGTAGGGCGGGATTCGGGGTGCCTGTCATGCAGTGAAGTCTGGAGCAGACGCATAATAATGAAATTCCCCTGCATGCCTCATGAACAGTAGCATATCTGTGTGACCCATGGGTTCAGTAGTAAGCAATACTGGAGAATATTTGTTGATTGGCTATTTGAGCTCAACAGCCAGTCAAATCATGCCCCTCCCTTCCTTCCACGCTCATAATGTGATTATTGCATTACTGACAACATGGCTAAGCATTTTGACTTGTTTGTAAACAACTGCACAAGGGCTTGTCATTCTGATGTAACTGGACACTCACACTCTCCCATGGTCTGGGCACTCACACTCTCCCATGGTCGGACTCCTCTGTGCATTCTTTTCTCCCCTGTTCTCAGACGACGATCCTGACCACTGCCCTGTGCAATTAACCGTCACTCGTGGTAGAACACAAGGCTTTCTGTTTATGGTATTCTTCCTGACTATTTATCTAATTACAATCATATTACTCTCAAGAGTACATGCTCAATTGAGAACAGTTTGTTTCTGAGCTTGCACACAATCCCTCCATAGAATAACCAACGCACAGTCTGACAACCGTGAGGAACAATTACCTGAATTTGACACAAAGCCTAGGCCGATCAGATTAGAATCACTGATAGTAACTGAAGGAATTGCTTATTGATGGAGAGTAATGATGTTTTTATAC
Source organism: Alosa pseudoharengus (assembly GCF_046254945.1). Taxonomy (NCBI): domain Eukaryota; kingdom Metazoa; phylum Chordata; class Actinopteri; order Clupeiformes; family Clupeidae; genus Alosa; species Alosa pseudoharengus. The sequence goes on along the minus strand of NW_027468718.1, from coordinate 13,700,433 downwards.
TTGTAGTTGAGATTCATTATGGTTTTAATAGGGCTGTCAAAATAACTGATTCATTTTGATTAATTAATTTGAGAAAGAATAACTGATTAAAAAAATGAACGCAGATTAATCGATTCTGTATAACCTTTGACCGAGCCGTTGTAGTCAGTAACCATTAGACTGTAAAATCAAGGAGAGAGAAGAAAATGTGCTGCCTAGATCATTGATTGGAACATTTACTTTTCAAAAATGGCTTAATGGTGTTGATAAAAATAAAGTGTTGATTAAAATAAAGTCCTCTGCAATGTATGTGACAAAAAAAAACTTCTTCCCGAAGCACTTTTGAATTTATTTCCTCAGCATATTAGGTCATATCATAGATTATTATGGCCATTATTAAAATAATAATAAAAGAGTTTTTAACTTTAATGTCACTAATGCTGATTATTCAATGAATCATTTGAATTTAAATATTTAAAATACTTTCACAGCAAAAATCATAAATGCGATTAATTTAGATTAATTAATCACAGAGTATGTAAATAATTAGATTAATTTTTTTAATCGATTGACAGCCCTAGTTTTTAAGCTTGTAGTGGAACTATGTGTGCTCAATTCTGGCTCTGAACTGGCCCTTACAGGTATATATAGTCCTTGGTGCTGGTGAAAGATATGTGACAAATCAAAAAGACCCCCCTCCCCCCTTCAGTAATGCTGAATCAACACTAGAGCATGATGACGTGATGAGCGTAGTTGACACTCTGATCCACCTTGTGTGTGTGTGTGTGTGTGTGTGTGTTTGTTTGTGTTATACAGAGCCCAGCTAGTGAGTTTTCTGGCATACCGGACAGAATGGAGAATGTATCTGACTTTGATAAATAAGTGTTTGTGGGTTATAAGCCAGGTCTACACCTTTAAGGCCTGTACCTTTATCTGTGGATAGTGTTCAGCTACCAGAGGAGGAGTACTGGTCACACACTACAGGACAGCCAGAGGAGAGGAAGAGTGAGGTCGAGCGAGTGAGTCTCCATTCCTTCTGAGACAGCAGAGTTCTCATGACCATTACAGTAATAAGCTCTATTACTTCATAACAGCGCCATCTGCTGGGCATCTCGTTCTCTAACATGCAGGGACCACAGAGAGGCCCAGATGATAACTGTCTACATACCCAGGCCCATCTGTCCCCAACCTGGGATAGGTGCACCAACAACAGATACTGAACATCCAATCTGTCACCTGTTAGCACAGTGGTTTATGGTCCAGATAGAGGGAGAGAGAGAGGATGAGGGAGAGTTATAATAATACAAACAGCCAACCCAACAACAGATACTGAACATTTCTATCTGTCACCTTTTAGCAGAGTGGTTTATGGTCCAGAGAGAGGAAGAGAGAGAGTTATAATAATAAAAAACAGCCAACTCAACAACAGAGCATAAAATATCCCTTTAGTTTATTGGTGTAAACATTCCAAAATGACCTCATGCAAGCAATAATGTTACCATTCATCCATTACATCACAGTGCTGAACCAATCACTCCTGTCCCACACACAAATGCACATACTCTCTCTTTCATATACACACACACACACACAAACATATACACACATACACACATGCACACACATCAACATCAGTCCCTAAGTTTATTCCCAAACATAGATGATTATCTATTAAATTAAATGACCATATAATCTCATCCATGTCTATTTGCATATGTCTTTAAATGTGTATTTTGTCTTTTGTGTGTGTGTGTGTGTGTGTGTGTGTGTGTGTGTGTGTGTCTGTCTGTCTGTCTGTCTTTATGTGACAGCTTGTATCCATATTTTCTGGTTTGCTAAACGTGTGTGTGTGTGTGTGTGTGTGTTTGTTTGTGTGTGTGTGTGTGTGTGTGTTTGTGCGACCAGTATATCTGTGTATGTCAGTACTGTATATGAGTAAATAATCGTGTAATAATTTGCTGGTTCAGTGATGCTGATGTTGATGGCAGCTCAGCCCACTAAAGCACAACAAGCAGAGAGAGATAAAAAAGAGGAAGAGAGAAAGAAAGAAAGAACAAAAAGAAGGAAAAGAGAGAGAGAGAAAGAGAGAGAAATATTGGAAGCACTGCTGGTGGAGTACAGATGAACAGAGACAATGAAAGACAGAATAATAAACTGATAAAACAGAGAGAACAGCAGCAGCAGTGGCAGCATAATCTTCCAAGTCCTCCAGTCCTCCTCCACCCATCTGTCCATGCATCCCTCGCTACTCTCCTCCACCCATCTGTCCATGCATCCCTCGCTACTCTCCTCCACCCCTCTGTCCATGCATCCCTCGCTCCTCTCCTCCCCTCACTTCTTCTTCTTCTCCTGGGTGGAGTCGAACCAGGCGTCCAGCAGCTTCTTGCTGTAGTACAGGTGCCACGCGTGCACCTGCACGGCGACGACCATCACCAGGTACATGACGGACACGGCGGAGAAGCCGAAGATGAAGCGGTAGGCCTTGCCGTGGCGGTAGAGCTGCTGCGCCACCGGGAACATCTCCATGGCGCCGAAGATAAGCGGCGCCACCGAGAACAGGCCGGCGCTGATCATGCTGATGACCAGGTAGCTGATGTTGTTGCGCGGCAGCGCCAGGGCGCCCAGCAGAGAGGGCACGATGCTCAGCAGGTACGGGTACTCCCACTGGTACGGCATGGCCACCAGGTCGTGCGAGACCAGGTCCAGGTGCGTCACCGCCACCTGCGTCGCCACCAGCAACCAGATCAGCAGCTGCACCAGGGTCAGGCGCCGGATCTCAGACCGGAAGGAGGCGCTAGAGCAGAAACACACGCACACACACACACACACACACACACAATACATACATACACACACACACACACACACACACACAATACATGTATACACACACACAATACATACATACACACACACACACACACACACACACACACACACACAATACATACACACACACACGCGCGCACGCACGCACACAGGTTAGGAGTGTATAAGGTCAAAAAGCTTGCATAATACCACACACATCTATCTTTCTTCCAGGCTGTCAAACTGGACATACAGTATGTATCATTGGTCACTAAAGACAGTATAAGTCCTGTCATACTGTGCACCGTGCAGAGAAATATATTATTTCTCCCACACAGACAGACAGACACACACACACACGCACCGCACACACAGAGTGTGGAGCAGAGTGTACCTCATCTGGTAGTGGGATGGTCCTACCCTCTCCTTGGGTTTGAAGTCATTCCCATCTGATCTTGTTCCTGGTGCTCCAGCGGCTCTTGCTCCCGCCCTCGATGTCATGGTAACCAAAGAACTACATTACCCAGAATGTAACAGGGTGTGAGAGAGTTGGGGACCATAAACACATTAGAAAGAGAGGAAGTGAAAGGTGATTTTTTATAATATGTGAAATGCACATTTGTTGAAAAATGTGTAGGCCTATTTATGATGGAGATTAAGTAGCCATACAGTCTAAATAGCCTCTTAAAAAATATATTGTTGTTGTTGTTGTTATTTTTACTACTATTCCATTTGCTGTTGATATTATTGCTGTTGCTGCTGCTGCTTTGTTTTTGTTATCAAATTACTAGGCTAGTTCTTGATTGTGTGAGTTTGCTTTTCCTGCTTTGCGACTTTGCACACAACCATTATCAGTTTTGTGGACAGATGGCTACAATAGGCTATCCAGCAGGCAGCATCCCATCTCATCCCAGCACTTCCGACTCCGCCTGCCCCTCCCCCACTCCCACACGGTAAGCCTCAGTATCCTGCTCAGCATCTTCATCCATGTCCTATGGTCTGCGTCATGCTGTACCAGTAGGACATTGTATAGGTTATCGCAAAGTTATAACAGGCCTATTCAACACATTAAATGGTCATATTGCCTCCTCTATATCCGGTTAGAGTAGCTATCTGTTTAATATGAACATAGCCTAACTGAGGCTGCCATCCACCTGCAATCACATTTTCACAAATGTAAACAGTTGTTTCCGTAGCCTATGTGCCTAAATAGGTCAGGTCGAAAAAGAAAAGCATCATTTCATTAAGAGCCTGCGTGTGTAGATTAGGCTATCTACAGTAGGCTACTGCGTTTCAGCCGGATACCTAACCATCGGCCAGCTGTCTGTGCCCCATTTCATTCACGCGCAGGGAGGATTCTCTCAACTACCTGCTGTCCTGATTCTACAAATAAATAAATATATGAATATGCCCCTCCCTGAAAATATAGGTCAGAGTGAGATTACTTACAGAGGCGATCCTGTAGGATAATCACTGATGAACGTTTCAGCCGCTGTCCGCCAGATGATGACTCTAAGACCGGACCAACACGAGTCTTTTTAGTCAATGACAGGGCATCGTCACCTGCGCAAGCGCAGTGAGAGGACACACATGCACCGGCGCAACAATCATAGCAGGAGCATCTTCACAGCACTCAGCAACGCCGGTGTATATAGCGTCTGCTATGCGTCTGCTATTCGTCTCTCTCTCTCTCTCTCTCTCTCTCTCACACACACACAAACACACACACACACACACACATACACTCTCACACACAGTTGTAGGCTACATTTCGTCGTGTTGACATGAAAGGGTTTTCCTGAATCATTATAAGCATTTTTGTTTTTTATCTCATTATTTGTGAGCAATGGACTAATCCACATTAGCCAGTTGAGTTTTTGCTTCACCTGGAATACCTGGACTGTGTTTATAATCACAGGCATCACAAGTCATACACCTTGATCATTAGTCATGTTACAATAAATGTGATAAGTACCAACCAGCCTGTACATGCATTATTATGACCGTGTCAATTTTTTTTTTTTTTTCGTCATCTACTTCCTGACTTTGGTCAACGATACGCGGGACACATGAAATTTGGTGGGTATGTAGCCCCACTACTTTTATGCAAAAAAATCGTTTGGTCTCCGGGGGCCACTCCCCCCACCCCGTGGCACTGAGAATGAAGATTTTTTTTATGATAAGTTGGTCTCAAGTGCCCACATCAACCTAGCCCATAGTCACTAATTTGTGACTTGCACCCCCCTGGTAAAAAATGAAAATACAATATAATTCTGCTTTAATCGCCCCTTTAATCGCACCCATGATGATCTACATCTCCATTAAGCCAAAGGTTTTAGAGCGCACTTTGAGAGATGTAGGCCAGTCATTCCCAAACTGTGGTCCGCGGACCACTAGTGGTCCGTGAGGGTACTGCAGGTGGTCCGTGGAAAAGCAAAATAAAATATAAAATAATATTTTTTTAAACCTTTATTATACCAGGAAAGGCTAACATATATTCTAAGAATATGTATATTCATATCAAATTTAAATGTAAATTAAATAGTAGTTATTGTGTGATTATTGTGTGACTAAAAGGCTAGTGGCGCTAGGCTGTGACGTTCAAGTGCAGTGCCTCTAAGCGCTAACGGTTAGAAGAACTGGTTAGAACCACAACATGGATCGGTGGGTGGCAACAGGTTCTCTGAAGAGAAAAGAGGCAGATGTCTAGTTCTACTAATAACTAGATGTACCGCAGAGCGGTACAAAATATGACCGCCGCCCAGTCCAGCACATTTTTTCCACAAAAAGAAATCACGCTGAAAGGCCTATATGATTCTAACTGTCTCACTAAATTGCATTATCCACACTCAATTCTCACTGGTATCTGCTAGACAACAAGTACCAAAACATGATTAGTTCATAGATTTCACATGTAAAATTCATTTTATACAACCCCACCTCCATCTTGCCTGTTTATAATTCTGAGAAATTCTTGATTGTTTGTGTTATGTTTATGTTATGTGTGTGTGTGTGTGTGTGAGTGTGTGTGTGTGTGTGTGTGTGCGTGCGTGCTTGTGTTTGTGCCTGCGTATGTGCCTGTGCATGCAAGCGTACATATGTCTACTGTGTGAGTATGTGTCATACGTATGATTACTGTGAATGTATGTGTGTGTGTGTGTGTATCTGTGCACATGTGTGCACATGAAATGGGTTAACATGACCCCTGGAGGCAAACATACAGAAAAAAATGGTCATCCTAGGCCCTACAGTTCTCAAGATATTCACAGAGAACTGTGTCTGCCCTACCCTCCTTTCGGGGGGTCCAGTCCAGCGGGGGGGCTACAGATCAAAACGAAAAACGACGGTTCCATGCTATCCATGTGGGGGTACATGCCCACCAAGTTTTGTGTACCCCGGTCTTTCAGTGTCCCGGGAATCCTTGTTGGTGTACGTCACTAAATGTACACATAAATTATTTTATTGTAAGGCCCCCCATGAACGAAAGTACACAAAACTTGGCATGCATTCGGAGGGTGTCATAATGATCCTACACTTTTAATTTCGTGCAGTTTTGACCTTGTCAGCCAGAGATATTGTGATGAAAACACCTAATTTTTTGCTTTTTCATTTTTAACTAGGTGGCGCTATACATAAAATAAGTGGTAATGGGATGGGTTGACATGCCCCCTTAAGACCAACATACATAAAAAAGGTGGACCTCCTAGGCCCTACGGTTATCGAGATATTCACAGAAAACTGTCTCCGGCCACCTACAGGCCAGTTGGTGTATAGTAACATAAATGAATTTATTGTGTGGCCCCCCATGAACGGAATTCCACGAAACTTGGCGTGCATACAGAGGGTGTCATAATGATCCTACACTTCCAATTTTGTACAGTTTTGACTTTGTTAGGTCACAGATACCTTCAATTACAACACCTCATTTTTACTTTTTTGTGTTTAACTAGGTGGCGCTATACATGAAATGAGTGGTTATGGAATGGGTTGACATGGCCCCTTGAGATCAACATACAAAAAAAAATGGTCCTCCTAAACCCTACGGTTTTCGAGATATTCCCAGAAAACTGTGTCTGCCCTACCCTCCTTTCGGGGGTCCAGTCCAGCGGGGGGGCTACAGATCAAAACGAAAAACGATGGTTCCATGCTATCCATGTGGGGTTACATGCCCACCAAGTTTCGTGTACCCCGGTCTTTCAGTGTCCCGGGAATCATTGACAGAAATTTGGGCATGCGAAAAAGAAAAAAAAAAAAAAAAAAAATCTGACTAAACCTATATGACCGCCGCTTCGCTGCGCGGCGGTCATAATGAGGAGATTGACAGTGAGTCGGGCCAGATTCCTCATAAAGGTACAAGAAAAGGAGGGTGAAAAGAAAACTTATTCTCTTTCTCTGTTTCTCTCTTCCCCTTCTCTATCTCTCTCTCGCTCTCAGACAGACAGATGTTCTTATTACTGTAACGTTATACATTTAATAATATATTTGTTACGGCCCAGGCTCGTATGGACCGAAAACATGAAAGGGAGACGAACACTGAATTAAATTACCACAAATATTTATTGGTATCACAAAAGTATGTCTAGGGGATGTGGGATCATCTGGTTGAGAGTGTAGTAATTGGAACGCCGGCAGGAAAAATCAGAGTCAGTGTGGTGAATGTTTGTTGTATAGTCCAAGGGAAATGTATGAGAGTGAGTGAATGCGTGCATGAATGTATGTCGTGAGCCTGAGTCTATGTGTGTGTCTGGTTCGAGAGAGAGAGAGCGAGAGCAAGTTGGTCTGGCTTTTAAAGCCCATTTGCGCACAGGTGTATCTTAATTGGCAATCAAGCACTCTGCCGTCTCCAGCCAGCCAAGGCTCCGCGGTAGCACAGACAGCCAGAGACAGAGAGGGTCGTAACACCTCCCTTCCCCGAGAGGGTTCCTTCAGGAAGCCTAAGAAAAACAACAGAGACCCTCTGTGGATCTGCCCCACCCCTACCCTCCAGCGTCCTGGAAAACAGAGAGGACAGACCACAAACACACACAACACACTTTACATTCTAACAAAATATTTCATCTTAACTAACATTAATACCCAAAATACTGCATCATTAATTTTTCAGTATGTTTAAACCACATGTGCTATATGAAAACTTGGGAAGGATATGGTTGTTAGCCTGGTTGTATTGTGGTCCTGGCTTCAACAAGCCCTGGAGGTTCAGGTTCCAAGAGACATTCAGACGTCACAACCACCCAGTCAGCAATCTTGGGACACTGGACAGACAGACTTTCAACCTGGACTGCAACATGGTTAGTCTTGCCCTTGTCAGGCTGGTGAACAAAAGTAGAGACAAGATTCAATTTCTCCTCCACCTCCGGTATCTGGGTACTTTGTACACAGGTGTTACTCACAGGAACTGTGGCAGGGGAGTTCTCACACCTCTCACCTGAACCAACAGAATCCAGTGGCACATTCCCTGCTACAGGTGATGAAGCATTGTCAGGGCTTTGCCACACTCTTCCACCTGCTAGGTCATTTCCTAAAATGAACTCAACCCCAGGAACAGGTAAGGACGGACAAACCCCAACTTCTACCATTCCCGACACTAGACCGTAGGAGAGATTAACTTTATGTAAAGGCACTTTAGTATATCTTAGGTCAAAGCCCCTCACCACAACATGGGTCCCTGTGGCAGATTCCTTCGAGAGTGGAACAACTCCTGCCAACAGAAAAGACTGGGCTGCCCCAGTGTCCCTTAGCAGCCGCACAGGCACCCGTGTTCGGTCCTGCCCAGGCAGAGATACCGTCCCCCAGCTAATAAACGGAGAGTAGCTAGTAGTACGTAGTGTAACACAGGAACCCCGAGTTGGATGAGCATACAAAGACCTAGATGGAGAAGACACGGCCAAAGCAACAGTCTTAACATCCGTACGTGCATGACATCGAGATGCCTTATGTCCCACATTTTGGCAAATATAGCAAACAATTTCAGAATTAGAGACAGTTGAATTACCTCTCTTCCGATGAAAAGATCCAGAGTTTGGTGCTGCCCCACCAGACCTCTGTTTACCCTCAAAAGGAGTCCAAGCTCTACCTGGAACACCACGCCAATTCCCATGTACGGCTCTGTGTGTCAATATAAACTCATCAGAGAGCACAGCTGCTTCTTCAAGTGTCTGAACCTTCTGCTCATTTAAATAGGTGGCCACTGCTTCAGGGACACAGTTCTTAAACTCCTCGACAAGAACCAACTGCCGAAGAAATTCCACGGAGTCAACCTTTAGCGAGCTGCACCACCTATCAAATAGATCTCGTTTTTCCCGAGCAAACTCTACATATGTGTGGCGGTCGTACTTCTGGTAATGACGAAACCGCTGGCGGTAGGCCTCGGGTACAAGTTCGTATGCCCGCAAGATGGCACATTTGACGGTATCATAGCAGCAAGACTGCTCAAAAGTCAATGAAGCGTACACATCTTGAGCCCTACCCACTAAGACACACTGTAAAAGTAGAGTCCAATGCTCTTTCGGCCACTGCAAAGAAATAGCTACTCGCTCAAAGTGGGGGAAATACTTCTCTACCTCTCGCTCTGAAAAGGGGGGCACCATTCTGATGTGCCGCCCTACATCAAACACAGGAGCAGCTGGGGGCGCATCAGGCAAGGGAGATGGTAATGGGAGAGGGGTACCTTTAGCAGCCAGCTCTAGCTCTAACTTCCTCAATTCAAATTGCCTCTCACGCTCTTTGAATTCCCATTCTCTCTGGACAATCTCATGTTCACGAACGCGCTCACGCTCGCGTTCAGCGCGTTCTTCCCTCTCACGCTCTTGCTGGAACTCTAATTTCTTGAGCTCTAGTTCCTTATCCATTTGCTTTTCTTTTGCTGCTAGAGCTTCTCGATTTGCTCGAAGTTTTGCTGCATCAAGCTGCATTTGTTTCTCTTGTACTGCCAACTCCCTTATCCTAATCTCACTGGCCTGACTCTCACCTGATACATCTGACTCTCCAGGACTGCTAGGCACAACAGGTTTCACTACCAAAATGCCTTCTTCAATTAATTTGCTTTTAAGGTGACTCAGGATTTTTGGTTTTAACTTTTTGATCTCACTGCTGAGCTCAACCCCATACTTATCAGCAATCAATAGCAACTGTTCCTTTGAGCACTTCTCTAGCACATCTTCTGAGGGCTCTGAAACAAAGTCATCCACTGTAACGGACATGATTAATCACTTAATTATGACTCTTGGTTGTAAATATATATATACAGTGAATAAACTCCCCCCACACAATGCAGTTAAACAACAAAAAAGACCAAATAAATAAATAAATCCCTCCTTCTGCCACAAGGAGTCAGACAACACCCACAGTAGCACTGGTAGCTATCTCCAAGCAACAAATTCTTCGTTGTATGTTGCTCACAGCTACTAACAACCTAAACTAGGCCTAGCTACTATGCAACCTGGATTTTCACGTTTTTACAAAGGAATACCATCACAAAACATCTAATGAACACAACCATCTCAGGCACTCAACAACAACAAAAGGTAAGGTACTATTTTCTCAGACTATTGAACAACCTGCTCTCATTAAGGTGTTCACAAGCTGTCTGAAAAATACGTTTGGCTAACACAATCATTAATTTTGCACTCCAAAAATAAGCCTTAACTGGAAAGACCACACAACAACCAGTGTAAGCCTTTTGCACAACATAAAGCACACAACAAACGAGCTGACGTCTTACTCGCTAATTTAATTAATGACTTCCTAATCGGTCTAGATGCCAACCATGACGTTACCCATCTTTCCCAAACAAAACGAACAAACAACTAAACAAACTCCAGCAAGATAACCCACAATGCGTGTCCGCAGTAGCCTAAACCAGCAGCTCTTGGTCTGAGCAGCTCCTAACCCAACTAACCCCTTCCCTACAGGTCACCGAGCTGGGGATATTTAAACGCGAACTCGTGAGAGGACAGAAAACCGATGCGCGGCTTAATGCCCCACTCCGAAGCGTCCCTTCAGCAGTTCCCTGTAAAAAATAAGAAAGGCAAAATAACAAACAAGCAAAGTAAAAAACCGTGCTTCGTTGGAAGAGAAAAGACTAGCTTGACTCAGCTGAAGCACCTTCTAAAGGAGCTTACTCAGAAATAGGCTACAAGCAGACACACAAAGTAGCTTGCTCACCTTCCTGCCGAACTTCCACAACCAGTCCCGGACGAGAACCCAATTCATGTTACGGCCCAGGCTCGTATGGACCGAAAACATGAAAGGGAGACGAACACTGAATTAAATTACCACAAATATTTATTGGTATCACAAAAGTATGTCTAGGGGATGTGGGATCATCTGGTTGAGAGTGTAGTAATTGGAACGCCGGCAGGAAAAATCAGAGTCAGTGTGGTGAATGTTTGTTGTATAGTCCAAGGGAAATGTATGAGAGTGAGTGAATGCGTGCATGAATGTATGTCGTGAGCCTGAGTCTATGTGTGTGTCTGGTTCGAGAGAGAGAGAGAGAGAGCAAGTTGGTCTGGCTTTTAAAGCCCATTTGCGCACAGGTGTATCTTAATTGGCAATCAAGCACTCTGCCGTCTCCAGCCAGCCAAGGCTCCGCGGTAGCACAGACAGCCAGAGACAGAGAGGGTCGTAACAATATTGTTAAGAAAATACGTTGTTGAAATGAACTTGATTATGCCATCGGGCGATTGAGTAAATAAATAAATGAAATACGTGGCAGCCGTTGTGTGCAGTAAACTTTCTTTTAACAAGCCTGTTGTATCCGCCCTTTTATGAGTGTCAATTAATAGCCTATTAATTTCTATACAAACCAAGACGGCTTCCTAAAGAAACGCAAACACCCACCCCATAAGTGTATTTAAATTAGCTATGGACAGTGACTCGAAGAGTCAAAACCGCTTGGAGCTCCAGTGGAATTTCACGACAAGAATTCAAACTCCGAGCACGGTTCCAATTTCTTGGGCAGTAAAAGCTCACGCTAAGAACCAACCCAGATTTTGTTTAAATCTACACACTTCATATTATGGCTACTGAAAAATGAAATGTAAGGTTAATTTATCAAATTCTATTTTGAAGTATTAAAAAACTTTTTTTTTTTTAGACATATTGGTGCTTTTACGATAGCCTACTGATGTGATGCCCAGTTATAGGCCTAGTTTTAGTGCTAGTAGGCCTATTAAGAGGTGCAGATTAATTCAGGTAGGGCTGTGTATAGACATTTTATTAAGGGTATTATGAGGTGGTCCGCGGAAATTCTTCATTACAAATAGTGGTCCACACACACAAAAAGTTTGAAAACCCCTGATGTAGGCTGGCTCTGGGCTATACATAACAGTCGGTTAAGACGTTCGGAAAGGTTACCGCCTCCCATGAGGGGGAAAGCATGCTAACATCACACCAATGTTAGCATGCTTTCCCCCTCATGGGGGGCGGTAACCTTTCCGTTTAACTGGAATTAGCAAAATGAGGGAACTTAATGTTACCCTTAACCTCGTTGACACACAGATAACTCTCAGTTCAAACGTGTTTGTGCCGTTTATTGATGTTTGCTAAAAGATTTAATATTTTTATAGGTGTTTTCTGTAGCCTACTCAAGCCGGTGCACCTCCATTAGATTACATGCAATTGAAACTAATATTTTCCCCCTTGGGGACGTTTCAGCCACGGTAACCACGACAACTGGGGGCGGTAACGACGATTATGACTAGATGCCGACTGTATGTATCCAGGGCAGGGCTGTACCTGTTGCATGTGCTACAAAAATCATTCTGTGCGATGGATGATTTACCAACATTATGTCTGATACAATTTTGCCTATGGCTATACATGCGTGAGACTGAGATGCTTGTTCGTTTGTTTGAAGTTTGTGTTTAGGGTGTGAGAGGGAAATCGATGCAATAGTCTATGCAATTAAAAAGCATGTGCATGTAAAGTATCCAAACAATGATAACACTTTCATTATGGCTGCTTTAGCCACAGACCTTCAGCCAAAGATTGTTAAGGCGGAGCAAGATATTTCATCAGGAGCCACTTCCGGGAACCCGGATCGCAAGGGGGGGGGGTGTCAAAATCCCCCTTTATGCAGAGCAGAGGCAGCGACTGCTCCATGCTTATGCAGAGCAGAGGCAGCGACTGCTCACTGCTTTCATGATCCTCAAACCCTTCTGAACATTTCAGGTACATTTTTAGCATTTTTGAGCATTCCAGTCTGGAGAAAATCGACCTTATATCAGGTGTGCGCCGGTTATTTAATGCCGCTGCTTGGCCGGTTGCAATGTACGCTCATCAATACGTCGACACGTCGACCCCCGATTCGCGCCCATAGACATGAACTACGACGAAGTATCTTGCTCCGCCTTAACAATCTTTGCTTCAGCTTCTGTACAGTGGGTCCCATTTAGAAGTGGCCACTTCATTTGCGCTTTCTGTGATTCACACAGCTGCGTGAAATGTATTACAACTTTTCGACAAGAGGTGGCAGCTTAAGTCCGTTTGATCCTGTAAGCCAGGGGTTTTCAACCGGTGGTCCGCAGCCCACTTGTGGTCCCTGAGGACATTGCTTGTGGTCCCTGACCATGGATTCAGTAGTTGCAATGTGGAAATCAGTATTTTTATTCAGTGGTGGTCCTGGCGTTACGCAATTAGTCAGAATGGTGGTCCCTGGCTCACAATCAGTTGAAAACCCCTGCTGTAAGCCATTGGTTCCCAAAGGAGATTTTATTTGGGTCACCAGCATAGCCTAGTGACAATTTATGTTTTGTAATAGGCCCAGCTTATAGGGCTTAGGAGAGCTAACAGGTTTCTAGGATCTAGTTTGTTAAGTCACTCTATGCATTTTTGCATTTAGAATAGCTCTGAAACTGGGGGGCGAACATGTCGCAAAGGGGATGCCAGAGCGTAAAATATATCTCAATCACAAAATTAAACAATATTTCTATCGGGTGCCTACGTTGCCACAAACAATAACGCAGCTCTCAACTTGGCCTGTTAAAATGTGAACAGTCTAGCAACGCATTTCATGAAGGCCCTTTTAGACATGTCAGTTATTTGTACCACTGCCTAGATGTTAAACTGCATTTCATTTTAGACTATTGGTATTTTTGACAATAAAGTTGAATATCATGTGAACTAAAGATAAAATCTTGCATACAGTATGTAGAAGAAGAAACATTCACAAAAATCCATGGCATGACCTCTCTTCTTGATAGCTGTTGAAAACTGCATGGAAATGACAGGGATTGTTTTGTTTATAAATAAATAATAAATAAATAAATAAATAAAAGTAAAACTGATACCTTCTGCTTTCCCCAAATACAATGCAGCCTACAGGTGTACATGACCTTTCATCAGTCCAGTTGCAATGGATGAACTGTGATGAACTCCTCTACTTGTAATTGTTTAGAGATTTTAAAGGTTTTATAACAATGCTACGAATTTTTTGGCTAGTGCTACAAATCTATTCACCTTCGCAGCGCCAGTAGGCTACTTTCTGTGCGGCCCGCACACACACACACAGGCATGCCAAAGAACACAAAAGTTTCAAGAGTGGGGGATGGAGTAGAAGATGGAGACAAATTGGTTAATGTGATTTATGTTCGCGGAACGGATGTAAAGGACTGAGCGGCGGTCATATTTTGTACTGCTATGCGGTACATCTAGTTTCTAATGAACTATACTTACTTGTTCAACACCTACACTTCTTACAGACATATTTTGTGATGTTCACTAATGCTGTTTATTCAGTTATGTGTTTTTTTTTGTATATTGTCAGTCAACATATTAAATTATGAGAAATACATCAACATGTACATTTAAGTAATTCAACTTTATTTAAAAAAAAACAGAATTTAACATTGCAATTATAACATTAAGAAAGTAAAACATAGCGTATAATTTAAAATATGCTATCTTACTATGTTTAGCACCAAAGAAACCCCTTATGTAGACCATAGCCTGGTGGCACAAAACCTACTGCTCAAAAGCCAGCCAAAGATATTAACTTTATTTAAAATCAGAAGACCATTTTCAATGGGTTGGCCACTTGAAGGAAAAGGGGGAAAAAAAAGGAAAAAGTTCTACTGGCCCTAACCCCCAGAGTCTGCGAAAGCACTAGCTGGATCAGTGGACACCGACAGAATGGACGGGGTTCTGAATCTGGGTTCCGGACTGGATTCTGCCTCTCTTTGGCCTGTTCTACTTCTACTGGTCATAGAATCCTGGAGTTTGCCCTATATTGGTGCTACTGGTTATGAAATCATGAGTCTGTGGTAGCACATGGTATAGATCAGTATAGATACTGTAGCAGCCAAATGGATTCTGGGACAGATCCAACTTGGCTCCTGTCAGTTCCTGGACTGCCATGAATGTGAATGAGACCAGGGTCAGTTGAGGGCAGAGGGTGGGGATCGGTGTGAGCTAGATCCATGTCACATAAGCCCCAGCTGTAATCCTCAGTGAGCTGCTATATATGTCAAATTCTTTTTTTCACAAATGCAAATAGTACGGGCATGCTTCAACACACACTCTAAACTTAACTGAGTTTTACCAATTAACATGTTTAATTACATTAAAAAAACAACAACATAAGTATTCAAATCACATCATCACGTCCAATAAAAGATGACTTTATATCATGTTGGGCTTCTGGTCATTGCCAACCATAGGTGGATAACCCTGGCTTCATAAAGTACCTGTGCACTTACAGTAACACAGGTGTTTTCTGTTGATATACCTTAACAGAGGTGTTTACTGTATGTTGATATACCTATGTTTTTAGTTGATATACCTGGCTGTACAGTTTTGCTACTTAGAATCAGCTGGTTTAATGAGTGGCTGGGGCACATATGCGGTTGGACTTTGTTACCCACACCTGTCGCCAACCAAACTAAGATTCATTTTTTAGAATAATCACATTAGTCATTATTTCAGGAGTTACATTCGTTGCCTCAGTGTGATGGCAGCTGCCAGTCTGGTACGACAGGAAATTAATCAATCTCTGAAAGCTGCTTTTGTCTCAGAAAGGGGACTACATCAGTCACTGATTTAGGGGTTGTTACACATGGGTTTGACAATTTCATATCAAAAGAATCATTTGAGTAAATCCAAATGAATGTAGGTTTGTTCCATAGCTTGCTCTCTCGGAGCCCTGTACTGAGCTCATAGCAATACAATTCATGTCAAAACAGCACTACACTTGGTACACACAATACAGTCAGGTGTACCCAGTAAGATTATTATAGCAATACATAAATGTACCATTAGTGTACAGACAGACAGACACACACACACACATACTGTACACACACACACAAATACACATACTTCACATGCACATACATTTGCTCTCTCTCCCTCTCTGTCACACACACACACACACACACACACACGGCGATCACTGTTTTTCACTCATACTTCTATAAACATGCTCTCATTATCTTTTACATTATTACACACATACACACTCTCTCTGTCTGTCTCTCCTCTCTCTCACAAACACACACACACACACACTAACATGCACCATGATCTTCCTCATAGGCCCCACAAGTCTTTTCTTCTGCTACACAGAGCCTCAGCATGACATCAAAAACAAACATGAAGTCCATTCTCTTTTCTCTCTTTCTTGTTTCTCTCTTTCCCATTTCTATTCACTCTCTTCTCGCCCTTCTTATTCTTTCTCTTCTTTAGTACTTCCCCCCTCCCTCCCTCTCTTTCACCTCTCCCTCATCCTCTCTCTCTCTTTCTTTCTCTCTCTCTCTCTCTCTACATCGGGTAGAGCAGGAATCCAGAGAAGGAGGAGTGGACGTACTGGCCGGCGTAGAGGCCAGCCGCCTGATCGGAGGGCAGCTCAATGTGGACGGTGTCGCCAGGCTGCAGGGGCACCACGGCACTGCCGGACGCCTGATCTAGGATGCCCTTCTTGTACTCGTCGTAGGTGTACATCACGGGCTCCCCGTTGCGGTACAGCCCCACCCACACGTTGGTGCCCTTGCAGTGCACGTGGTAGCTGAAGTAGTAGATGCCGGGCAGGTCACAGGTGAACACGCCCGTCTGCGGGTTGTAGTTCTGCCGGCCGTTGTAGAGGATCTTGTCGAACACCACAGGCGTGCCAACGGGTGGGAAGGGAGTGGTCAGGGTGGCGGTGAAGGCGGGCATCTCCAGCCCACTGGCGATGACCTGGGGTGTTCCTCCGTACTTGCCCTTGCCCTTGTAGGTCTTCACACCATCCAGCGCCGGGCCCATCTCGGGCAGCACGGCCTCCAGGTCCGGTGCGGGCGCCGGGGCTCCAGGTGGACCGGGAGGGCCGGGGAGTCCGGGTCGACCAGGTTGGCCAGGTGGGCCCGAAGGTCCTGTTTTTCCTGGAGGTCCGATTGGGCCTGCCACACCTGGGTTCCCCTCTCCAGTAGGACCAGGTTGACCCGGTGGACCTCCCTCTCCTTTAGGTCCGGGAGGTCCAGGAGGTCCAATTGGGCCACCGGGACCAGCGATTCCTGGAATTCCCTTTGGTCCTTGAGGGCCCTCTGGACCAGGGCCGCCTCCTTCACCCTTCAGGCCAGGTAGACCAGGTTGACCGGGAGGTCCTTGCTGACCCTTCTGTCCTCCTTCGCCCTGGGGACCCACTGACCCTGGCGGCCCTCTTGGCCCAGGCTCGCCTCCCTCTCCTGGGGCTCCAGCTTCACCTGGCAACCCTGTGGGTCCTGGTTCTCCGAGGGGTCCAATTTCACCTTTCGGTCCCACAGGTCCTCCTTCACCTCTTTGTCCAGGTACACCTATGCCCCCTGGGGGCCCCATGCGACCGGGCGGCCCAGGAGGTCCGTTTGGTCCTGGCGGGCCTAGTTGTCCTGGCGCACCTCCTGGTCCTTTGTCTCCCTTTGGCCCGAAGGCACCTGGCTGGCCTCCCTGCCCCTTATCTCCCTTTGGTCCGGGGTATCCTGGTTTGCCAATTCCTGGCAGTCCCGGTTTTCCTGGCAACCCTGGCAGACCTGGTTGTCCTTTGCCACCCTGTGGGCCTGGTTGCCCTGGAGCGCCGTCCAGTCCTGGTTTTCCAATTCCATCTGGTCCGGGCATTCCCTGAGGTCCCTCCTGTCCAGGCGGCCCTGAGGGTCCGGGCTCTCCGGTAGGTCCAGGTTTTCCTGACACGCCTGGAGGCCCCAGCATTCCAGGCATTCCTGGTTTTCCGATTCCAGGCAGACCACCTTGTCCTGGGCGCCCCGGTGGTCCTGCAAGCCCCTTGTGTCCAGGCAACCCAGGCATCCCGATACCTTTGTCTCCCTTTGGTCCTGGCAGGCCAGGGAGCCCTGGAAGTCCCTTGTGTCCAGGCTCTCCTTTCATCCCCGGGGCTCCGGGCAGGCCCTGACCCCCAGGTTTGCCCATGCCGGGGAGCCCAGGGGGTCCTGGAGGCCCTGAGGGACCGACTGGCCCCTCGGGCCCCTCTCCCCCGCTCGGACCTTGATCTCCAGGGGGCCCTGGCAGGCCGGGTCCACCCGGTTTCCCTGGCAACCCTGGCATTCCGGGTTTTCCGACTCCGGCATGTCCTGGAGGTCCGGGGAGTCCAGGCTTTCCTCCCGGCCCAGGGAGTCCGTTACCGGGGGGACCGGGGGGTCCAGCTGGGCCAGGCAGCCCAGAGGGTCCTGGAGGTCCAGCAGGCCCCGGTTCCCCCTGGGGGATACCTACCTCTCCCTGGGGAATGGTGAGACCTGCAGGGGCAGAAGAAGAGCTGGAGGTAAGTAATCAATTTAACTTTAACTTCATTACGACATGCCATCCTCATTCACCACCAACCAGTATGTATACCTACAAACATCCTTTTGTGAGGTTGAGGTGTATTCTCTTGAGGTATATTCTCTTCAAAATGGTAAGTGGCAAGCAGCCACGATCAATAACAACAGAAATATCAATACATCATCCCTTAATAAAGCAAATGAAATATTATATAACAATGATTCAGCACAGAATACCTGTAAATACTTATGTACAGTATGATGCACTATTTACATTATTATAGTATGTTTGTGTTCATTCAAAGGTACATGAGTTGCCATAATATTTAGCATGTCATGGCATGGTATTTGTTGTATGTTAGTGATATAAGTTAAACACGTGGAAGAACAATATCAAATATGATAAATGTAAATGTCAAATTAGATTGAGAATTAACATATTAGATTTAGAATATTTTTAGTGTTTTCAGTATATTTGTAATTTGATATTTCATTGTTTTAGTAAAATGCATAAACCCGTACAATCACATGATGCATGTAACATGTTGGAAGAAAATATTGAATATTATTCAAAACTGTATACATGCATGTTACGTATAAATATGAATTGTTGTCTTTCCATAAGCTTAGAATTAGCTCAGTCTTTTTATATACATAGGAAGCAGACCCCCCTCTATGGAGTCTGACATATTGCACTGGCCTCTAGCTACGGTAGCCCAGACAGGACAAACCAAATCACTCGCTGTAAACAAGGAGGTTATGTTTTCACCCGTCTGTTTGGTTGGTTGGTTGGAATGTAGGATAAGCTGGTCCGATTTTTACTTTCACTCTCAATAATTCTGCATCTAAATGAACGGAGACTTTGATTTTCATTTAAATCGACTAACGAATCAATTTGAAATTCTTATGCATGCACATACTATAAAGTGCCTACCAATGCTGAAAATGAATAGCCAGACCACACCCACCTAGATCTTCTTTCTGGGAGATCTAGGCTATGTCTCAAACAGCCTACTTGCACACGTCAAATACTAGTATAGTGCAGATATTAATTGGGACAATACTAACAATTGAAAAGTGGGCACAATGCAAATAAGTGCTCAGTTTACACTAGAAGTGTACTGATGGAAGTATGCGGTTTGGGACACAGCCCTAGTCTGGAACATCATAGTTCATAACTGTTTCCCTCAAACAAGTAAAATGGCAGGCCAATCAGCGACGAGAGGGGAAGATGAAACAGAAAGTTATTGTGATAAACAGTAGCAGCAACACCTGCAAACATCAAAAATGTAGTTGGAAAAATGCAGAAATTTATTTACAGCAAATGTAGACCCACATGCATTGTTTCCTGGCTGTTGTTTATTGTCAGTTTGTAAAGTTTAGGCAAAGTAGGAAGTAACGTTAGGAATCTCTGATCAATGTAATTAGTATGGCTGGACCAGTGATTTCAAAGATAGCATATGTCGCAATGCAATAAGGGTTCCATGTGCTTGCCTTAAGATTTGCCAACAGCACTATGCATTTCTCTGAAGCTACATGAGTCGAGTGTTGGTTGGTTGCAACATTATTTGTGTCGTGATGAAATCCGTAATCCCTGTATCCCAGCTGTGGGGGTGTCCAGAGACTGCTGTCAGAACACGTACTGCAAGTGTTGGAAACGAATCCCAATCATGAGTCACCAAATTCTATTAATTCTATCTAAATTCTAACACTATAAATGTTGTTGTTTTTTTTGTTGTTTTTTTTTAAACATGGGGGGAAAACAGTCCAATACCATGATTACCATCACTGTGTAATTTAGTCATAGTAAAACATATTTCTGCCAAATCACTATTTGCAATAGCAGGGCAACTTGCAATGCAAACTACTTCATTTGTGAGAGGTTAAACTTGGTTTCTTATTTCTGTTATGTAGTTTGACAAATAATCTGCCAGCGACTTTCCTGCACTTCCCCACTCAGTCAGGATAATACCACTGACATTGTCATGGCCTGGACAATACTCCATCTGTAATATCAAATACCATTTTACATAGCATTCACTTTTTAACTTTGTATGGGTGATGACAAAAACTAATGATGACGTAGGCAACCTGTGAGTCAGACCAGCACAGCAATTTAACGGGTTTGTACTTGATCCATTGCCTAAAACGGTAACTTGTAGTTTGTTCCTCATGTTTGTAAATCACTAGCCTGGGTGTTCCCATGCTGCCTTGCGCGCGATTTGATTCACGCTGCTAAGGCAGCCTGGAGACCATGGAGCAAATTTTCGCCTGAGATAGGCGACCAATCACAGAACAAGGGGGAAAGCAAGACGATGATGAGCTATGCACAGACGCATTTGATAGACATCCGTGGCACCCAATAAACGGATCTGGGCATTTTTTTCAAATACGAGAAAATGAACGTTTGGTTCCCAGACCACGTCTCATTGAGAAGTGGTGGCGCTAGCCAGGCTAGTAAATCACAGTGTCTGCTAAATGAATACATGTAAATGTAAACCTTTTAACAACCATCAGACAGAAATGGGTGAAAACATAACCTCCTTGGCAGAGAATATGTTACAGATCCTAGATACTTTTCTCTCTCTACTGAGTGCTATTGTAACAGAGGCGAACTGAGCTAGCATATGCTAGCTGCGCATGTAAATCATCACACCCCTAACCTTAAGAACGCTTCTAACCACTGAGTTGGAAGGCTTGGCTTTTAGCTCAGTGTGTTCTTAAGGTTAGGGGTGTGAGGATTTTCACACGCAACTAGCATGCTAGCTCAGTTTGCCTCCGTTACACTATTTTAGTTTAAAAAGCTGTAGTCCTATAATAGTCCTATAATCCAGATGAATTATATACTAGTACTTCTCCCTGAAAACTATACTTCTGGCGCTGTTATTTGCCCAGCCTCACCCTTGGCTAAAACATCCCCACACCACCGCTTTTTGGCGTTTGAATTTGTTTGACCTTTGAACTCCACATAATCTTCTGGGCTGGATAAGATGTTTGTGTGAACCCCATGGTTTGGCCCAGTGTACTGTGACATTGTGTGAACCCCATAGTTTGACCCATTAGTATATAAGTATATTCTTTTGATCCCATGAGGGAAGTTTGGTCTCTGCATTTATTCCAATCCGTGAATTAGCGAAACACACTCAGCACACATTGAACACACAGTGAGGTGAAGCACACACTAATCCCGGCACAGTGAGCTGCCTGCAACAACAGCGGCGCTCGGGGAGCAGTGAGGGGTTAGGTGCCTTGCTCAAGGACACTTCAGCCGTGCCTACTGGTCGGGGTTCAAACCGGCAATCCTCCGGTTACAAGTCCGAAGTGCTAACCAGTAGGCCACAGCTGCCCACTAGTAGGCCTATGTGTGTACTGTGACGTTTATATTGTTGTCTTCATGAAATTGGTTCAAGATGAATTGTCTCATTGCACAATAAGAGCAATATTGGGGTTGATGTTCTGAAATCCCCTCCCAAGAGCAGATCTGTATGACAGTAGAGCTATATCAGATTGGCAAAATCAAAATTGGCAGATTGGCAAAAGCAAAATCAGATTGGCAGATAGCGGACAACTGGTGGTATACCGCCGGTGGCGTGCCACTTGTGGTCCGCCGTTGGACCACCATCTCTTTAAATTTAACTTGTCATGAATATTAAGAAAAGTTAATAAAATGATATATGGAGTATAACTGTCTTGTCTTGAATTTCCCCTGGGGATCAATGAAGTATCTATCTATCTATCTTTCTAACTGAACAAATGTAAAAGATTTTAGACCAATAGTGGCAAAATATTGGGCAATTTGTCTGCAACCTGCCAGTGGACCGCCAGAGAACTAATGAGCAAACTGCCAGCGGACCGCCAGCTATGCCCCCAATGGACCGACAGTGGCCCGCCTCGCCAGCCTCTTGCTATCTGGGACGACAGCTTATATATAATATATACAGTATATATATATGGTAATGTCATTAATTAGCAGGCCTGTATGAAGTGTGTGACATAGCATTTGTATTTGTGGTTGAGATATGCTGCTCCATCAGTAGGAATGTGCTGTAAGGGTGTAACGGATCACTGTTGATCTGTGATCCATAAAGACCATCTCCGACGGTGCAGCACACTGTGGACTGGTCGCACAGTTTGAATAGCCTTTGAACTACAGAGTTACTGCTGCTGTTACTTGTTATAGAGTTAGCTTAGCATAGTCATTTGGATGTTATTATGGGGTGCGCCTGTAGGCCATCTCGAATTTTCCTCACCCATACAATTTGAGGATGTCAAATGTCTTAGGGCTGTATTGTGCACCCTGGCGCATGGCGTAAAAATCGTTTTCCACCCGGCACAAAGTTTAATTCCTTATTTTGCAAATTTATTTTTTAAACAATGCGCCTAGGGGTGTGGCAATTAACAACTTAGGGAGTGGCCTGGCGCATTGTCTAAAAATCGCTATTGTACACCTGGTCAGAAGTCTATGGCGAGTTGTTTATATGTTATTTTAAGAGCGCATTGTCAACAGTCATATTGGCAGGTGCACGCACCATCCTTCTATCATTCATTAACGCACACCAGCGCACGTCCATGCAAAACATTACAAATTGCACGATTACAATGGGAAACATAATTAGAATAAAGATATTACAAAATACTGTACATCTCATGATGAGTAGGTATTCACCATGATTTGCAAATTGGTAATGACGGTTAAAAGTGATTAGGGGAGAGGCGAGAGACACGTATGGAGCACAGCTGAAGACGCACTGTCACGAGATATAAGCAACTCCTCTGCAGGATAAATGTTGTTTTGTTCAGTCATTTGAGCTATATCTGTTGTAAGTGTTGCTTTTTTGAGCCTATGTTTTCGATGGTAACCCATTGTCAGTCAATAGTGAAAGTAGCTGCATTTAACTGTCTTGTCGTTGACTGACACCTTGGTGAAGTTAGTTTCACTTTGCCAATGAGTTCAAATAATAGACGAGTGCAAATGCCTGAAGGCTATGCTAGGTTGTAGTAAAGCATGATTTAGTGGAATGACTATTCCATACGGTCTCACAAGAAGCCTCCTTGAAATGCGCCGTAGAATGTCAAAATACCGATGCATTTATTTGACATCACGCTTTGCGCCGTTAAAGGCAATTACAGATGTCATTCTCATTGGTTTAAATGATGTTACGCCTCAAACACACCCATATGACTGATTAAAAAACCTAGGAACACCTTGTTGCGCTATGCGCTCGACGTTTGATAACGAAACCCCTCCCAATGTGGACTGGACATCCTACTAAATTTGAATAAGCTTTTGACGAGTGACGATGCGCTTTAGAATGTCATGATAGGGCCCGTAATTACTGTTTTCTGTTTGTCTTTTAAAGTAAAAGCCCTGTCAATATCTAGTTTAAGACACGCAATAGCGGAATATTTAGCTTCTCCAGCGGAAGTGGGGGTTTTTTTGGAACCAAAATCAACTCTCGCTCAGGTGACATAGATGACTGGTACACGGTTGCTTATCTGTCCATGGTCATGTAAAACCTGCCCAAATTATTTGACTGAACGATTTAATGGGCATATAAACTTCTCAATGCAGAAACTCCAGACTGCTATTCTGTCGAACTGGGCTACTTGTTGAGTTGTGCTACCAAAACCCCAAAAACTCAAAACCCGCTGTTAGAAGTACACTTACAGTAATTTTATGCTACTTATATTTCATAACTTCACATGTGTCAATTGAAATCGCTAAGCTAAGAAACTGACATATTCAGGTTTGTTTAGTTCACCTTTCCATTTTGAAATATGTGTTCAGTAGTGTTGTCATGTAGGCTACCACCTGATTCCTCTATAGAACACTAGATAGGGTGTGGCTGGTAGAAGCACTTTAGCTTATTGCAGAACAGCACCATATTAATCAAAAATGCTATTGACTTACGCTATGGTAGCACATCTCAACAATAAAGC
>NW_027468718.1:13668490-13670990 GCF_046254945.1 Alosa pseudoharengus | reverse complement strand
AAGAGCTGCAGTCAGGCCAGACCAGACATGTCCCCCCTGCTGCACAATGATGACCTATCATGACAGATGTCCCCAAGAGCGCACAATGATGACCTATCATGACAGATGTCCCCAAGAGCGCACAATGATGACCTATCATGACAGATGTCCCCAAGAGCGCACAATGATGACCTATCATGACAGATGTCCCCAAGAGCTCACAAGGAAATAGACAGCTAGCAACAAGAATACAACTCAACACAACTCAACAATCAGTCAATAAAATTAAAACCTGCCATTAATAAGCCTGTGAGCGGCTATTAGATAGATGAAAGACTGCCCCTACAGCCAATAAAGAGCAGGGGGAATAGGGACAAATAGTTCAGCCTTTGTTTCATCAGACCAGATGATTTTACTTCTCATGGTCTGAGAGGTGCTTTTTGGGAAACTCCCAGCAAAAAAATGGCTTCCATCTGTCCCCTCTACCATAAAGGCCTGATTGGTGGAGTGATGCACTGATGTTTGTCCTTCTTTACGCTTCTCTCATCCTCTCAAAGGAACTCTGGATCTCATTCATAGTGACCATTGGGTTCTTGGTTACCTGCCTGATCAAAGCCCTTCATCCCGGATTACTCAGTTTGGCTGAGCGTCTCGATCTAGGAAGACTGCTAGTTGTTCCAATCTTTTCCATTCGAGAATGATTTGAGGCTACCATGCATCTATCTATCTAAGAAAGGGTCTACAAAACACTCCAAACACCTGCTTATTTGTGTAGTGTTGGAGTATTGTGTCTAGATTGATGAGAAAAAAAATGAATTGAATTTTTAAGATGAGTCTGAAACATAACAAAATGTGGAAAAAGTGAAGCACTGTGAATACTTTCCGTATGCAATGTACCTATGCAAATCGAGAGTTAACACACCATCCTCTAGCCAATAGAATTTGTGTGCGCATTAGAAGATTGTATTGGGCTTGGTGAACCCAGACAATCGCCATTGTTGTGACCCTTTGTGCCCTCCTCAGCCTGTGCCATGTCAGTGCACAGGCGCGGTAGGACCTGGGCAGGTTAATTGGGTGCACCTGTAACCAGGTATATCAGTGGCTATCCTCTCTTTCCCATTAGACACTTTCATGCAGGCACCTACTCTTACACTTGCACTTTACGTTCTCTCTTATTCTATATCTCTATGTCTCTCTTTTATCTACTGCTTTAGTTTGTCCCCCTTATTTTATATCAGTCTATGTCTCTGTTTTCTTTATCTACTGCTTTAGTCTGTCTCCCTTACTCTATGACCGTTTCTCAAAGTCAAGGATGGGTCCTTCAAAGCCGCTTTTTCAAGGACGTTACATCATCGAATCTCACCAAGCACTGTTCCAACGGTGCTTAAAAAAACAAATTCTGAGAATTTTCAAGGATGCATGCGTGTATCCTCTGCGTGTTTGGAACACTCACAATCCTATGCGCACATGATTTGTAATAATGCACCTGCAGCTTCTTGCACACTCCCTAGTCTGTTTCATTGTGTGTTTTCCGAATGCTAAGAAGAAGCCTTGCCTCGTCTTTGAAGGATTTGACTCGGCAGGGCTCGTTCAACCAAGCACGAATCATTGACTTTGAGAAACGGTCTCTATCTCTCTTATTCTATATCGCTCTATGTCTCTGTTCTCTTTATCTACTGCTTTAGTCTGTCTCACATAGCCTACTGACACCCTCATTGTATCACATACGCCACCGCTCCCACTCATTTCCCCCTAGATACTACTTTATTTGGTAACATTGTTTTGCTTTATCACTCATCAATTTGTTTAAAATCTAAACCTTGTTGTACGTGTCCTTCTTTATGTTGGGGGAACAAGACAGTCCCTCTTTATGTTGGGGGAACAAGCGTGTCCCTCTTTATGTTATCTGGGGAACAAGCCAGTCGCTACGCTGTTAGCAACTTTGAATTTGCTCTGCAGGTCTGTCTGGAAAGGAGCCCAGTGACGCCAGTTTCCCAACTGCCCACTATATGACTTTCAGAGCCATAGTCAGTACAACAAGAAATAAAAACATTTACATGGAGTTAGTTCTAGACATGTTTACACGTGTACAGTACAAATGCTGACACACAAACAGAACACACAGAAACATGCATGCAGACATACCCTCTGACATCAATATAAGGTTAGGGCCTTTAAGCGCCCAAGCAACCTATGAGATTGATGAGATGGACGAACAGAAACTGACAGTAACAGATAGCCAATGAGAAGGCAAGACAGAAAGCCCCAGCATGTTGAGCGGGCCCCCTCTGTGTGCATGCTGGCCTCTGTCACACCATAAACACACATGAATGTGAACCCTGACACTACGTGACCTGCACTGTGTGTGTACGAGGGGTAGGCCATGTACGGGTATGTGTGTGTGTGTGTGTGTGACAGAGAGAAAGAGATAGAGGAAAGTGTGTGTGTGTCTGTGTGTGTGTGTGTGAGAGAGAGAGAGAGAGAGAGAGAGAGAGAGAGAATTTGTGTGTGTGTGTGTGTG